>NC_072027.1:19663057-19754785 GCF_027791375.1 Indicator indicator
ACAACAGGAGGCCCTTTGCTCCTCCTCAACTCCATGTGGCACCACCTCCCCACACCCTCCAAGGCTGCATGTGGAGGCAGGGCAGATGTGGAGTTTGTTTTCCAGTGTGGGAGAAGAGACCTACTTGTCTCCAACCTCCTCCAAGGGAGCTGTAGAGAGCAATGAGGTCTCCCTTCAGCCTCCTCTTCTCCAGACTAAACACCCCCAGGTCCCTGAGCTGCTCCTCCCCAGCCCTATCCTCCTCCAGACCCTTGTGGATCTCTCTCCAGACCCTTCTGGATCTCTCTCCAGCCCCTCATTGATCCCTCTCCAGCCCCTCATTGATCACCACCTTTGCTGATGTTGCAATGAAGTGCACAGGCTGTGGTGCTGTGATCAGAGTCACATCAAAGGCAGCTGGGGGAAAAAAAATTAACCAGAAAACAAGAAAAGGAAGTACCTAAATAAGCAGTTCTGCAGAAAATGATTTAAAAACCCAGCAAGGGCAAAAATGTCACCAAGGGGCAAGGGACACAGAACCCTCCTGTGTCAGAGTACATCAGAGGTTGGTAGGGACCTCAAGAGGTCCTCAGGTCCAACCCCCCCTGCCAGAGGGGGTGATGCAGTCCTGATCTTTGCAGATGGAACTCAGCTGATGAAGACATTTGGTAGAGCAAAACCAGTTTGGGGCAGTGGTTTGAGAGTGGAGCAGGGCAGATTGAGGTTGGAGAGCAGGAGAAGTTCTGCACCATGAGGCTGGGAAGGCACTGGAATAGACTGCCCAGGGAGCTGGTGGAGGCTCCAGCCCTGGGAACCTTCAGGATCAGACTTGCTGTGGCCCTGGGCAACCTGATCTAGTTGGAGGTGTCCCTGCTGCCTGCAGGGGGGTTGGACAGGATGACCTTGGAGGATCCCTTCATAGACTCATAGGATCATAGAATGGTAGGGGATGGAAGGGAGCTCTGGAGCTCAGCCAGTCCAAGCCCCCTGCTCCAGCAGGGCACCCACAGCAGCTTGCCCAGCAGCACAATGTCCAGGGGGGGTTGGAAGCTCTCCACACAAGGACACTCCACAACCTCTCTGGCCAGCCTGCTCCAGCCCTCCAGCACCCTCACACCAAACAACTTTCTCCTCCTCTTCAGATGCAACCTCCTGGCTGCCACTTTGTGCCCCTTGCCCCTTGTGCTGTCCCTGGGCACCACTGAGCAGAGTCTGGCCCCAGCCTCTTGCCCCCCACAGCTCCTTTAGCTCTTGCTGAGCATTGCTCAGCTCCCCTCTGGGGCTGCTCTTCTGCAGGCTCTCAGCCCCAGGGCTCTCAGCCTTTGCTCCTCACAGAGCTGCTCCAGGCCCCTCAGCAGCTTTGTAGCCTCCTCTGGACTCTCTCCAGCAGTTCCCTGTCTCTCCTGAACTGGGGAGCCCAGAGCTGGAGGCAGTTCTCCTGCTGTGGCCTCAGTGGCTCAGAGCAGATGTGTTGATTTCCCCTCATCCCACCACTGGCCACTAGTGAGAAGCTCCTGGCTCCATCCTCCTGACAGCCACACTTCAGATCCTTGCAGACACTGATCAGATGCCCTCTGGGGCTGCTCTTCTCCAGGCTCAGCACCCCCAGGGCTCTCAGCCTTTTCCCCGTGTTCCAACCCAATGCATTCTCTGATTCTATCAAGGGATCAAAGCACCAAGGAGAAAAGAGGACAGAGCAAGAGGGACTCAGCAGCCAGAGGCAGAATGGGATCCACTTGGGAAGTCAGAGCCAGGCCCTTGGGGAGGAAATGACCCAAATCAGCGTCTGAGTCCCTGCCAGGGGGAGTCCTCTGGGGAGGGAGGCTGAGCAGGGCTTAGCAGTGCTGCTGAGGGGAGGTCTCTCCACACCACTGGGCTCTGTGCTCACCAGCCTGGGCTTGCAGAGGCTCAGCCTCTGGCTGCAAAATCCTTCTGCTCTTTGCAGAGTGTTTTCAGCCAAGCTGGCTCCCTGGGAGCCCTGGAGCTGACACCTCTGGGGAGGGTGAGCAGGGATGAATGTCTAACCAAGGGCTTTGCTAAGCACCTGCAGCTCAGCACAGAGAATCAAAGAACCATTTAGGTTGGAAGAGACCTTGAAGATCCTTCCCCTCTACTCTGCCCTGGAGAGACCACATCTGGAGGACTGGGTCCAGTTCTGAGCTCCTCAGTTCAAGGGGGACAGGGAACTGCTGGAGAGAGTCCAGAGGAGGAGTCTAGAGCAGCTCTGTGAGGAGCAAAGGCTGAGAGCCCTGGGGAAGAGCAGCCCCAGAGGAAATCTGAGCAATGCTCAGCAAGAGCTAAAGGAGCTGTGGGGGGCAAGAGGCTGGGGCCAGACTCTGCTCAGTGGTGCCCAGGGACAGCACAAGGGGCAAGGGGCACAGACTGGCAGCCAGGAGGTTGCATCTGAAGAGGAGGAGAAAGTTGTGAGGGTGCTGGAGGGCTGGAGCAGGCTGGCCAGAGAGGTTGTGGAGTGTCCTTGTGTGGAGAGCTTCCAACCCCCCCTGGGCATTGTGCTGCTGGGCAAGCTGCTGTGGGTGCCCTGCTGGAGCAGGGGCTTGGGCTGGCTCAGCTCCAGAGCTCCCTTCCAACCCCCAGCCCTGTGTGACTCCCTGGCTCTCTGAAGCATGTCCCAGCTGTGCTGAGCAGGCAGCAGGCATATGGCAAACCGTTCACTACAGGGGGAAAAAAAAAGTTAGATTAAATTACCCAAGGCCATAAAACAGTCAATTTAGAGCCATATCCTGCCTGTAATGGGGCAGCAGCATTTCATTCACTGCTCCTACAGCAGCCTCACACAGGAAACCAGGGGGTGGGGCTGGGGGTGGGGTGGCAAGAGGCATTCCAGACACCTGGGGGTGTTCAGGAAGGTGGTGTCCCATCAGCCCCCACCCAGGAGGGACTGCTTTGGTAGGAGTCCCTCCTGCCAGCCCTGCTGCTGGCAGGGTGCAGGCTCACCACGGGCTCTCCAGCCTCCCAGCTGCAGAGCATTAATGTCACATTAGCCTAATGGGCACTTTGCTCCCTGCCAGGCTCCACTGCCTCAGTTCCCAGGGGCAGCTGAGATGTTTTGCTCCACGGATGGTGGTTACCTATCAGCATGAAACCTGGCTGCTCCTCCCTCCCCTGGCTTCTCCTCCCTCCCCTGGCTGCCGTGTGGGAGGTGGAGGAATGTTTTGTCCTCTCCTTACATGTACCCTGCACATCTCACACCTCCTGGGGGTGGGGGAGTTTGTTTCTACTCATGGGGACAGGTTGAAGCCTGGCCTGGATGTGAGGAATGGGAGTTCCAGGGTCCTGCATGATCCTTTGCTCCTCATCATTACTCCATGGTGTGAGGAATGGGAGATCCAGGGTCCTGCATGACCTCTTGACTCTCACCTTCACTCCAGGGTGTGAGGAAGGGGAGATCTAGGGTCTTACATCCCCCCTTGTTTCCCATCCTTACTCCAAGGTCCCACCACAGCAGGAAGCAGCTCTCTGGGTGTTGTGCAGGCAGCAAACACCAGGCTTGAGAGATGAGTGATGAATTCCCTGGAGGGCTGGACCAAAAAAAATCTGCTTAAAAAGAGATACAGAGGAGTGGGCTGGGAGAGCCCCTGAGGCACCAAAACAAGCTGGGCAGGACAGAGAAGGAGCATAGAGAAGAGCTTAGGCCACACTTTGATGCTGCCAAGGACTCAGCAGCCTGTAACCATCTCCCCTCAGTCCTTTGATTCTTCAAACCAGATCAGTTCAACTTCATCTCCAGTGCAGGACCCCTGGGTGGGAGTTGGGAAGGTTATGCTGGCAGCTGGCAGGGGAACAACCCACCCTTGGCACACACCTGGAGCAGCCTTGCTGCCCTGCTGCTGTCCCCACGCTGCCTGGACCTGCTCCTCCTACCCCTCAGGTGACAAACCCAGCAGAGCAGGGCTGGATGCTGCTTCCTTCTCCCTCTCTTGGCCCCTGCCTTGTCCCTCTCTTGTCCCCTGCCTTGTCCCTCTCTTTATCCCTCCCTTGTCCCTCTCCTGTCCCCTGCCTTGTCCCTCTCTTTCCCCTTTCCTTGTCCCTCTCTTTCCCCTTTCCTTGTCCCTCTCTTTACCCCTCCCTTGTCCCTCTCTTGTCCCCTCCCTTGTCCCTCTCTTGTACCCTGCCTTGTCCCTCTCTTTGCCCCTGCCTTCTCCCTCTCCTGTCCCCTGCCTTGTCCCTCTCTTTCCCCTTTACTTGTCCCTCTCTTTCCCCTTTCCTTGTCCCTGTCTTGTCCCCTGCCTTGTCCCTCTCTTGTCCCCTGCCTTGTCCCTCTATTTACCCCTCCCTTGTCCCTCTCCTGTCCCATGCCTTGTCCTCTCTTTCCCCTTTCCTTGTCCCTCTTTTTACCCCTGCCTTGTCCCTCTCTTGTCCCCTGCCTTGACCCTCTCTTTACTCCTTCCTTGTGCCTCTCTTTACCCCTTCCTTGTCCCTCTCTTTCCCCTTTCCTTGCCCCTCTCTTTACCCTTTCCTTGTCCCTCTCTTTACCCTTTCCTTGTCCCTCTCTTGTCCCCTGCCTTGTCCCTCTCTTTACTCCTTCCTTGTCCCTCTCTTTACCCCTTCCTTGTCCCTCTCTTTCCCCTTTCCTTGTCCCTCTCTTTACCCTTTCCTTGTCCCTCTCTTTACCCTTTCCTTGTCCCTCTTTTGTCCCCTTCCTTGTCCCTGTCTTGTCCCCTGCCTTGTCTATTTCTTTGCCCCTGCCTTGTCCCTCTCTTTCCCCTTTCCTTGTCCCTCTCTTCACCCCTGACTTGTCCCTCTCTTGTCCCCTGACTTGTCCCTCTCTTGTCCCCTGCCTTGTCCCTCTCTTGCCCCCTGCCTTGTCCCTCTCTTTACCCCTTCCTTCTCCCTCTCTTTGCCCCTTCCTTCTCCCTCTCTTTCCCCTTTCCTTGTCCTTCTCTTTCCCCTTTCCTTGTCCTTCTCTTTCCCCTTTCCTTGGCCCTCTCTTTCCCCTTTCCTTGTCCCTCTCTTTACCCCTTCCTTCTCCCTCTCTTTGCCCCTTCCTTCTCCCTCTCTTTCCCCTTTCCTTGTCCTTCTCTTTCCCCTTTCCTTGTCCTTCTCTTTCCCCTTTCCTTGGCCCTCTCTTTACCCTTTCCTTGTCCCTCTCTTTGCCCCTGCCTTGTCCCTCTCTTGTCCCCTGCCTTGTCCCTCTCTTGTCCCCCTGCCTTGTCCCTCTCTTGTCCCCTGCCTTGTCCCTCTCTTGTCCCCTGCCTTGTCCCTCTCTTCCCTTTCCTTCCCTCTCTTTCCCCTTCCTTGTCCCCTCTCTTTCCCCTTCTCCTTGTCCCTCTCTTTCCCCTTCCTTGTCCCTCTCTTGTCCCCTGCCTTGTCCCTCTCTTTCCCCTGCCTTGTCCCTCTCTTGTCCCCTGCCTTGTCCCTCTCTTGTCCCCTCCTGTCCTCTCTTTCCCCTTCCTTGTCCCTCCTTTCCCCTGCCTTGTCCCCTCTCCTTGTCCCCTGCCTTGTCCCTCTCTTGTCCCCTGCCTTGTCCCTCTCTTTGCCCCTGCCTTGTCCCTCTCTTTGCCCCTGCCTTGTCCCTCTCTTGTCCCCGTCCTTGTCCCTCTCTTTACCCTTTCCTTGTCCCTCTCTTTACCCTTTCCTTCTCCCTCTCTTTGCCCTTTCCTTCTCCCTCTCTTTACACCTTCCTTGTCCCTCTCTTGTCCCCTGCCTTGTCCCTCTCTTTTCTCCTGCCTTGTCCCTCTCTTTTCTCCTGCCTTGTCCCTCTCTTGTCCCCTGCCTTGTCCCTCTCTTTTCTCCTGCCTTGTCCCTCTCTTGTCTCCTGCCTTGTCCCTCTCTTGTCCCCTTCCTTGTCCCTCTCTTTACACCTTCCTTGTCCCTCCCTTTACCCCTGCCTTGTCCCTCTCTTGTCCCCTGCCTTGTCCCTCTCTTGTCCCCAGCCTTGTCCCTCTCTTTACTCCTTCCTTGTCACTCTCTTATCCCCTGCCTTATCCCTCTCTTATCCCCTGCCTTATCCCTCTCTTGTCCCCTGCCTTGTCCCTCTCTTGTGCCCTGCCTTGTCGCTCTCTTGTCCTCTTCCTTGTCCCTTTCTTTCCCCTTCCTTGTCCCTCCCTTTACCCCTGCCTTGTCCCTCTCTTGTCCCCTGTCTTGTCCCTCTCTTTACTCCTTCCTTGTGCCTCTCTTGTCCCCTGCCCTGTCGCTCTCTTGTCCCCTGCCTTGTCCCTCTCTTTACCCTTTCCTTGTCCCTCTCTTTACCCTTTCCTTGTCCCTCTCTTTACCCTTTCCTTGTCCCTCTCTTTACTCCTTCCTTCTCCCTCTCTTTACCCTTTCCTTGTCCCTCTCTTTACCCTTTCCTTGTCCCTCTCTTTCCCTTTCCTTGTCCCTCTCTTTACCCTTCCTTGTCCTCTCTTTCCCCTTCCTTTCCCTCTCTTTCCCTTTCCTTGTCCCTCTCTTTACCCTTCCTTCTCCCTCTCTTGTCCCCTCCTTTCCCTCTCTTTCTCCTTCCTTGTCCCTCTCTTTCCCTTTCCTTGTCCCTCTCTTTCCCTTTCCTTGTCCCTCTCTTTCCCCTTCCTTTCCCTCTCTTTCCCCTTCCTTGTCCCTCTCTTTCCCTTTCCTTTCCCTCTCTTTCTCCTTCCTTGTCCCTCTCTTTCCCTTTCCTTGTCCCTCTCTTTCCCTTCCTTGTCCCTCTCTTTCCCTTCCTTGTCCCTCTCTTTACCCTTTCCTTGTCCCTCTCTTTCCCTTCCTTGTCCTCTCTTTCCCTTTCCTTGTCCCTCTCTTTCCCCTTCCTTGTCCCTCTCTTTCCCTTTCCTTGTCCCTCTCTTTCCCCTTCCTTGTCCCTCTCTTTCCCTTTCCTTGTCCCTCTCTTTCCCTTTCCTTTCCCTCCTTTCCCTTCCTTGTCCCTCTCTTTCCCCTTCCTTGTCCCTCTCTTTCCCTTTCCTTGTCCCTCTCTTTCCCCTTCCTTGTCCCTCTCTTTCCCTTTCCTTGTCCCTCTCTTTCCCTTTCCTTTTCCCTCTCTTTCCCCTGCCTTTCCCTCTCTTTACTCCTTCCTTGTCCCTCTCTTTCCCCTTTCCTTGTCCTCTCTTTCCCCTTCCTTGTCCCTCTCTTTCCCCTTCCTTGTCCCTCTCTTTCCCTTTCCTTGTCCCTCTCTTTCCCTTTCCTTGTCCCTCTCTTTCCCCTTTCCTTCTCCTCTCTTTCCCTTCCTTCCCTCTCTTTCCTTCCTTGTCCTCTCTTTCCCTTCCTTGTCCCTCTCTTCTCCTTCCTTTCCCTCTCTTTCCCTTTCCTTGTCCCTCTCTTTCCCTTTCCTTGTCCCTCTCTTTCCCCTTCCTTGTCCCTCTCTTTCCCCTTCCTTGTCCCTCTCTTTCCCCTTCCTTGTCCCTCTCTTTCCCCTTCCTTTCCCTTCCTTTCCTCCTTCCTTGTCCCTCTCTTTCCCTCTTCCTTGTCCCTCTCTTTCCCTTCCTTGTCCCTCTCTTTCCCCTTTCCTTTCCCTCTCTTTTCCCCTCCTTGTCCCTCTCTTTCCCCTTCCTTGTCCCTCTCTTTCCCTTTCCTTTCCCTCTCTTTCCCTTCCTTGTCCCTCTCTTTACTCCTTCCTTGTCCCTCTCTTTCCCTTTCCTTGTCCCTCTCTTTCCCCTGCCTTTCCCTCTCTTTCCCTTCCTTGTCCCTCTCTTTCCCTTCCTTGTCCCTCTCTTTCCCCTTTCCTTGTCCCTCTCTTTCCCCTTCCTTGTCCCTCTCTTTCCCCTTTCCTTGTCCCTCTCTTTCCCCTTCCTTGTCCCTCTCTTTCCCCTTCCTTGTCCCTCTCTTTCCCCTTCCTTGTCCCTCTCTTTCCCCTTCCTTGTCCCTCTCTTTCCCTTCCTTTCCTCTCTTTCCCTTCCTTGTCCCTCTCTTTCCCCTTCCTTGTCCCTCTCTTTCCCTTCCTTGTCCCTCTCTTTCCCCTTCCTTTCCCTCTCTTTCCCTTCCTTGTCCCTCTCTTTCCCTCTTCCTTGTCCCTCTCTTTCCCCTTTCCTTGTCCCTCTCTTTCCCCTTCCTTTCCCTCTCTTTCCCTTCCTTTCCTCTCTTTCCCTTCCTTGTCCCTCTCTTTCCCCTTCCTTGTCCTCTCTTTCCCCTTCCTTGTCCCTCTCTTTCCCCTTCCTTGTCCCTCTCTTTCCCCTTCCTTGTCCCTCTCTTTCCCTTCCTTGTCCCTCTCTTTCCCCTTCCTTGTCCCTCTCTTTCCTCCTTCCTTGTCCCTCTCTTTCCCCTTCCTTGTCCCTCTCTTTCCCCTTTCCTTGTCCCTCTCTTTACCCTTCCTTGTCCCTCTCTTTACCCTTCCTTGTCCCTCTCTTGTCCCCTTCCTTGTCCCTCTCTTTCCCCTGCCTTGTCCCTCTCTTTCCCCTGCCTTGTCCCTCTCTTGTCCCCTTCCTTGTCCCTCTCTTTCCCTTTCCTTGTCCCTCTCTTTCCCTTTCCTTCTCCCTCTCTTTCCCTTCCTTGTCCCTCTCTTTCCCCTTCCTTGTCCTCTCTTGTCCCCTTCCTTGTCCCTCTCTTTCCCTGCCTTGTCCCTCTCTTTCCTCCTGCCTTGTCCCTCTCTTGTCCCCTGCCTTGTCCCTCTCTTTCCCTGCCTTGTCCCTCTCTTGTCCCTGCCTTGTCCCTCTCTTGTCCCCTTCCTTGTCCTCTCTTTCCCTTCCTTGTCCCTCTCCTTTCCCCTGCCTTGTCCCTCTCTTTCCCCTGCCTTGTCCCTCTCTTGTCCCCTGCCTTGTCCCTCTCTTTCCTCCTTCCTTGTCCCTCTCTTTCCCCTGCCTTGTCCCTCTCTTTCCCCTTCCTTGTCCCTCTCTTTCCCCTTCCTTGTCCCTCTCTTTCCCCTTCCTTGTCCCTCTCTTTCCCCTTCCTTGTCCCTCCTTTCCCCTTCCTTGTCCCTCTCTTTCCCCTGTCCTTGTCCCTCTCTTTACTCCTTCCTTGTCCTCTCTTGTCCCCTGCCTTGTCCCTCTCTTGTCCCCTGCCTTGTCCCTCTCTTTCCCTTTCCTTGTCCCTCTCTTTCCCCTTTCCTTGTCCCTCTCTTTACCCTTCCTTTCCCTCTCTTTCCCTTCCTTGTCCCTCTCTTGTCCCCTCCTTGTCCCTCTCTTTACCCTTCCTTGTCCCTCTCTTTACCCTTTCCTTGTCCCTCTCTTTACCCCTTCCTTGTCCCTCTCTTTACCCTTTCCTTGTCCCTCTCTTTACTCCTTCCTTCTCCCTCTCTTGTCCCCTTCCTTTCCCTCTCTTACCCTTCCTTGTCCCTCTCTTTACCCTTTCCTTGTCCCTCTCTTTCCCTTTCCTTGTCCCTCTCTTTCCCCTTCCTTGTCCCTCTCTTTCCCCTTCCTTGTCCCTCTCTTTCCCCTTCCTTGTCCCTCTCTTTCCCTTCCTTGTCCCTCTCTTTCCCTTTCCTTGTCCCTCTCTTTCCCTTTCCTTGTCCCTCTCTTTCCCTTCCTTGTCCCTCTCTTTCCCTTTCCTTGTCCCTCTCTTTACCCTTTCCTTGTCCCTCTCTTTCCCTTCCTTGTCCCTCTCTTTACCCTTCCTTGTCCCTCTCTTTACCCTTTCCTTGTCCCTCTCTTTACCCTTCCTTGTCCCTCTCTTTCCCCTTCCTTGTCCCTCTCTTTACCCTTCCTTGTCCCTCTCTTTACCCTTCCTTGTCCCTCTCTTTCCCCTTTCCTTTCCCTCTCTTTCCCTTCCTTGTCCCTCTCTTTCCCTTCCTTGTCCCTCTCTTTCCCTTCCTTGTCCCTCTCTTTCCCTTCCTTGTCCCTCTCTTTACCCTTCCTTGTCCCTCTCTTTCCCCTTCCTTGTCCCTCTCTTTACCCTTCCTTGTCCCTCTCTTTCCCCTTCCTTGTCCCTCTCTTTACCCTTTCCTTGTCCCTCTCTTTCCCCTTTCCTTTCCCTCTCTTTCCTCCTTCCTTGTCCCTCTCTTTCCCCTTCCTTGTCCCTCTCTTTCCCTTCCTTGTCCTCTCTTTCCCCTTCCTTTCCCTCTCTTGTCCCCTGCCTTGTCCCTCTCTTTCCCCTGCCTTGTCCCTCTCTTTCCCTTCCTTGTCCCTCTCTTTCCCCTTCCTTGTCCCTCTCTTTCCCCTTCCTTGTCCCTCTCTTTACCCTTCCTTGTCCCTCTCTTTCCCCTGCCTTTCCCTCTCTTTCCCCTTCCTTGTCCCTCTCCTTTCCCTTCCTTGTCCCTCTCTTTCCCCTTCCTTGTCCCTCTCTTTCCCCTTCCTTGTCCCTCTCTTTCCCCTTTCCTTGTCCCTCTCTTTCCCCTTCCTTGTCCCTCTCTTGTCCCTGCCTTGTCCCTCTCTTTCCCCTTTCCTTGTCCCTCTCTTTCCCCTTCCTTGTCCCTCTCTTGTCCCCTTCCTTGTCCCTCTCTTTCCCCTTCCTTGTCCCTCTCTTTCCCCTGCCTTGTCCCTCTCTTTCCCCTTCCTTGTCCCTCTCTTTACCCTTCCTTGTCCCTCTCTTTCCCCTTCCTTGTCCCTCTCTTTCCCTTCCTTGTCCCTCTCTTGTCCCCTTCCTTGTCCCTCTCTTTCCCTTCCTTGTCCCTCTCTTTCCCCTCCTTGTCCCTCTCTTTCCCTTCCTTGTCCCTCTCTTGTCCCCTTCCTTGTCCCTCTCCTTTCCCCTTCCTTGTCCCTCTCTTTCCCCTTCCTTGTCCCTCTCTTTCCCTTCCTTGTCCCTCTCTTGTCCCTCCTTGTCCCTCTCTTTCCCTTCCTCTCTTGTCCCCTGCCTTGTCCCTCTCTTTCCCCTTCCTTGTCCCTCTCTTTCCCCTTCCTTGTCCCTCTCTTTCCCCTTCCTTGTCCCTCTCTTTCCCTTCCTTGTCCCTCTCTTGTCCCCTGCCTTGTCCCTCTCTTTCCCCTGCCTTGTCCCTCTCTTTCCCCTGCCTTGTCCCTCTCTTTCCCTTCCTTGTCCCTCTCTTTCCCCTTCCTTGTCCCTCTCTTTCCCCTTCCTTGTCCCTCTCTTGTCCCCTGCCTTGTCCCTCTCTTTCCCCTTCCTTGTCCCTCTCTTTCCCCTTCCTTGTCCCTCTCTTTCCCCTTTCCTTGTCCCTCTCTTTCCCCTTCCTTGTCCCTCTCTTGTCCCCTGCCTTGTCCCTCTCTTTCCCCTTCCTTGTCCCTCTCTTGTCCCCTGCCTTGTCCCTCTCTTTCCCCTTTCCTTGTCCCTCTCTTTCCCCTTCCTTGTCCCTCTCTTTACCCTTTCCTTGTCCCTCTCTTTCCCCTGCCTTGTCCCTCTCTTGTCCCCTGCCTTTCCCTCTCTTCCCCTGCCTTTTCCCTCTCTTTCCCTTCCTTCTCCCTCTCTTTCCCCTTCCTTGTCCCTCTCTTTACCCTTCCTTGTCCTCTCTTGTCCCCTGCCTTGTCCCTCTCTTTCCTCCTGCCTTGTCCCTCTCTTGTACCCTGCCTTGTCCCTCTCTTTTCCCTGCCTTGTCCCTCTCTTTCTCCTGCCTTTCCCTCTCTTGTCCCTTCCTTGTCCCTTCTTTCCCCTTCCTTGTCCCTCCCTTTCCCCTGCCTTGTCCCTCTCTTGTCCCCTGCCTTGTCCCTCTCTTTCCTTCCTTGTCCCTCTTGTCCCCTGTCCTTGTCCCTCTCTTGTCCCCTGCCTTGTCCCTCTCTTTCCCTTTCCTTGTCCCTCTCTTTCCCTTCCTTGTCCTCTCTTTCCCTTCCTTGTCCCTCTCTTTCCCCTTCCTTGTCCCTCTCTTTCCCTTTCCTTGTCCCTCTCTTTCCCCTGCCTTGTCCCTCTCTTGTCCCCTTCCTTGTCCCTCTTGTCCCCTGCCTTGTCCCTCCTTTCCCCTGCCTTGTCCCTCTCTTTACCCTTTCCTTGTCCCTCTCTTTCCCCTTCCTTGTCCCTCTCTTTACCCTTCCTTGTCCCTCTCTTTACCCTTCCTTGTCCTCTCTTCCCCTGCCTTGTCCCTCTCTTCCCCTTCCTTGTCCCTCTCTTTCCCCTGCCTTGTCCCTCTCTTTCCCCTGCCTTGTCCCTCTCTTTACCCTTCCTTGTCCCTCTCTTTCCCCTTCCTTGTCCCTCTCTTTCCCTTCCTTGTCCTCTCCTTTCCCCTTCCTTGTCCCTCTCTTTCCCCTTTCCTTGTCCCTCTCTTTCCCTTCCTTGTCCCTCTCTTTCCCCTTCCTTGTCCCTCTCTTTACCCTTTCCTTGTCCCTCTCTTTACCCTTCCTTGTCCCTCTCTTTACCCTTCCTTGTCCCTCTCTTTCCCTTTCCTTGTCCCTCTCTTTCCCCTTTCCTTTTCCCTCTCTTGTCCCCTCCTTGTCCCTCTCTTTCCCCTTTCCTTTCCCTCTCTTTCCTCTTCCTTGTCCTCTCTTTACCCTTCCTTGTCCCTCTCTTTCCCTTTCCTTGTCCCTCTCTTTCCCCTTTCCTTGTCCCTCTCTTTCCCCTTCCTTTCCCTCTCTTTCCCCTTCCTTGTCCCTCTCTTTCCCCTTCCTTGTCCCTCTCTTTCCCTTTCCTTGTCCTCTCTTTCCCTTCCTTGTCCCTCTCTTTACCCTTCCTTGTCCCTCTCTTTCCCTTTCCTTGTCCCTCTCTTTACTCCTTCCTTGTCCCTCTCTTTCCCCTTTCCTTGTCCCTCTCTTTCCCTTTCCTTGTCCCTCTCTTTCCCCTTTCCTTGTCCCTCTCTTTCCCTTTCCTTTCCTCTCTTGTCCCCTCCTTGTCCCTCTCTTTCCCTTCCTTGTCCCTCTCTTTCCCCTTTCCTTGTCCCTCTCTTTCCCCTTCCTTGTCCCTCTCTTTCCCCTTCCTTGTCCCTCTCTTTCCCTTTCCTTGTCCCTCTCTTTCCCCTGCCTTTCCCTCTCTTTCTCCTTCCTTGTCCCTCTCTTGTCCCCTGCCTTGTCCCTCTCTTTCCCCTTTCCTTGTCCCTCTCTTTCCCCTTCCTTGTCCCTCTCTTTCCCTTTCCTTGTCCCTCTCTTTCCCCTTCCTTGTCCTCTCTTTCCCCTTTCCTTGTCCCTCTCTTTCCCCTTCCTTGTCCCTCTCTTTCCCCGTTCCTTGTCCCTCTCTTTCCCCTTCCTTGTCCCTCTCTTTCCCCTTCCTTGTCCCTCTCTTGTCCCCTGCCTTGTCCCTCTCTTTCCTCCTTCCTTGTCCCTCTCTTTACCCTTCCTTGTCCCTCTCTTTACCCTTCCTTGTCCCTCTCTTTACCCCTTCCTTGTCCCTCTCTTTACCCTTCCTTGTCCCTCTCTTTACCCTTCCTTGTCCTCTCTTCCCTTCCTTGTCCCTCTCTTTCCCCTTCCTTGTCCCTCTCTTTCCCCTTCCTTGTCCCTCTCTTTCCCCTTCCTTGTCCCTCTCTTGTCCCCTTCCTTGTCCCTCTCTTTCCCTTCCTTGTCCCTCTCTTTCCCTTCCTTGTCCTCTCTTTACCCTTCCTTGTCCTCTCTTTACCCTTCCTTGTCCCTCTCTTTCCCTTTCCTTGTCCCTCTCTTTACCCTTCCTTGTCCCTCTCTTGTCCCCTGCCTTGTCCCTCTCTTGTCCCCTGCCTTGTCCCTCTCTTTTCTCCTGCCTTGTCCCTATCTTTTCTCCTGCCTTGTCCCTCTCTTGTCCCCTGCCTTGTCCCTCTCTTTTCTCCTGCCTTCTCCCTCTCTTGTCCCCTGCCTTGTCCCTCCCTTTACACCTTCCTTGTCCCTCCCTTTAACCCTGCCTTGTCCCTCTCTTGTCCCCTGCCTTGTCCCTCTCTTGTCCCCTGCCTTGTCCCTCTCTTTACTTCTTCCTTGTGCCTCTCTTGTCCCCTGCCTTTTCCCTCTCTTTACCCTTTCCTTGTCCCTCACTTTACCCCTTCCTTGTCCCTCTCTTTACCCTTTCCTTGTCCCTCTCTTTACCCCTTCCTTCTCCCTCTCTTTACCCTTTCCTTGTCCCTGTCTTGTCCCCTGCCTTGTCCCCCACTTGTCCCCTGCCTTGTCCCTCACTTGTCCCCTGCCTTATCCCTCTCTTGTCCCCTGCCTTATCCCTCTCTTGTCCCCTGCCTTGTCCCTCCCTTTACCCCTTCCTTGTCCCTCACTTTACCCTTTCCTTGTCCCTCTCTTTACCCTTTCCTTGTCCCTCCCTTTACCCCTTCCTTCTCCCTCTCTTTACCCCTTCCTTGTCCCTCTCTTTACCCCTTCCTTCTCCCTCTCTTTACCCTTTCCTTGTCCCTTTCTTGTCCCCTGCCTTGTACCTCTCGTCCCCTGCCTTGTACCTCTCGTCCCCTGCCTTGTCCCTCTCGTCCCCTGCCTTGTCCCTCTCTTGTCCCCTGCCTTGTCCCTGTCTTGTGCCCTGCTTTGTCCCTCTCTTGTCCCCTGCCTCGTCCCACTCTTATCCCCTGCTTTGTCCCTCTTTTTATCTCTGCCTTGTCCCTCTCTTGTCCCCTTCCTCATCCCTCTCGTGTCCCCTGCCTCGTCCCTCTCTTGTCCCCTGCCTTGTCCCTCTCTCGTCCCCTGCCTTGTCCCTCTCTTCTCCCCTGCCTTGTCCCTCTCTTGTCCCCTGCCTTGTCCCTCTCTTGTCCCCTGCCTTGTCCCTCTCTTTACCCCTTCCTTGTCCCTCTCTTTCCCCTTCTTTGTCCCTCTCTTTACACCTTCCTTGTCCCTCCCTTTACCCCTGCCTTGTCCCTCTTTTTATCCCTGCCTTGTCCCTCTCTTTACCCCTTCCTTGTCCCTCTCTTTCCCCTTCTTTGTCCCTCTCTTTACACCTTCCTTGTCCCTCCCTTTACCCCTGCCTTGTCCCTCTTTTTATCCCTGCCTTGTCCCTCTCTTTACCCCTTCCTTGTCCCTCTCTTTCCCCTTCTTTGTCCCTCTCTTTACACCTTCCTTGTCCCTCCCTTTACCCCTGCCTTGTCCCTCTCTTGTCCCCTGTGTTGTCCCTCTCTTTACTCCTTCCTTGTGCCTCTCTTGTCCCCTGCCTTGTCCCTCTCTTGTCCCCTGCCTTGTCCCTCTCTTTACCCTTTCCTTGTCCCTCTCTTTACCCTTTCCTTGTCCCTCTCTTTACCCCTTCCTTGTGCCTCTCTTTACCTTTTCCTTGTCCCTCTCTTTACCCCTTCCTTGTCCCTCTCTTTACTCTTTCCTTGTCCCTCTCTTTACCCCTTCCTTGTCCCTCTCTTGTCCCCTACCTTGTCCCTATCTTGTGCCCTGCCTTGTCCCTCTCTTTTCCCCTGCCTTGTCCCTCTCTTTTCCCCTGCCTTGTCCCTCTCTTTTCCCCTGCCTTGTCCCTCTCTTGTCCCCTGCCTTGTCCCTCTCTTTTCCCCTGCCTTGTCCCTCTCTTTTCCCCTGCCTTCTCCCTCTCTTGTCCCCTGCCTTGTCCCTCTCTTTACTCCTTCCTTGTCCCTCTCTTGTCCCCTTCCTTATCCCTCTCTTTACTCCTTCCTTGTCCCTCTCTTGTCCCCTGCCTTGTCCCTCTCTTTCCCCTTTCCTTGTCCCTCTCTTTACCCCTTCCTTGTCCCTCTCTTTCCCCTTTCCTTGTCCCTCTCTTTACCCCTTCCTTGTCCCTCTCTTTCCCCTTTCCTTGTCCCTCTCTTTCCCCTTTCCTTGTCCCTCTCTTGTCCCCTGCCTTGTCCCTCTCTTTCCCCTTTCCTTCTCCCTCTGTTTACCTCTTCCTTGTCCCTCTCTTTCCCCTTTCCTTGTCCCTCTCTTTCCCCTTTCCTTGTCCCTCTCTTTACCCTTTCCTTGTCCCTCTCTTTACCCTTTCCTTGTCCCTCTCTTTCCCCTTTCCTTGTCCCTCTCTTTCCCCTTTCCTTGTCCCTCTCTTTCCCCTTTCCTTGTCCCTCTCTTTCCCCTGCCTTGTCCCTCTCTTTCCCCTTTCCTTGTCCCTCTCTTGTCCCCTGCCTTGTCCCTCTCTTTCCCCTTTCCTTGTCCCTCTCTTTACCCCTTCCTTGTCCCTCTCTTTCCCCTTTCCTTGTCCCTCTCTTTCCCCTTTCCTTGTCCCTCTCTTTACCCTTTCCTTGTCCCTCTCTTGTCCCCTGCCTTGTCCCTCTCTTGTCCCCTGCCTTGTCCCTCACTTGTCCCCTGCCTTTTCCCTCTCTTCACCCCTGCCTTTTCCCTCTCTTTACCCCTTCCTTGTCCCTATTTTTACACCTTCCTTGTCCCTCTCTTTACTCTTTCCTTGTCCTTCTCGTCCCCTGCCTTATCCCTCTCGTCCCCTGCCTTGTCCCTCTCTTTGCCCCTGCCTTGTCCCCCTCTTTACTCCTTCCTTGTGCCTCTCTTGTCCCCTTCCTTGTGCCTCTCTTTACCCTTTCCTTGTCCCTCTCCTTTACCCTTTCCTTGTCCTCTCTCTTTACCCCTTCCTTGTGCCTCTCTTTACCCTTTCCTTGTCCCTCTCTTTGCCCTTTCCTTGTCCCTCTCTTTACACCTTCCTTGTCCCTCTCTTGTCCCCTGCCTTGTCCCTCTCTTTTCTCCTGCCTTGTCCCTCTCTTTTCTCCTGCCTTGTCCCTCTCTTGTACCCTGCCTTGTCCCTATCTTTTCTCCTGCCTTGTCCCTCTCTTTTCTCCTGCCTTGTCCCTCTCTTTTCTCCTGCCTTGTCCCTCTCTTGTCCCCTGCCTTGTCCCTCTCTTTGCCCCTGCCTTGTCCCCCTCTTTACTCCTTCCTTGTGCCTCTCTTGTCCCCTTCCTTGTGCCTCTCTTTACCCTTTCCTTGTCCCTCTCCTTACCCTTTCCTTGTCTCTCTCTTTACCCCTTCCTTGTGCCTCTCTTTACCCTTTCCTTGTCCCTCTCTTTACCCTTTCCTTGTCCCTCTCTTTACCCCTTCCTTGTCCCTCTCTTTACCCTTTCCTTGTCCCTCCCTTTACCCCTTCCTTGTCCCTCTCTTTACCCTTTACTTATCCCTCTCTTGTCCCCTGCCTTGTCCCTCTCTTGTCCCCTGCCTTGTCCCTCTCTTGTCCCCTGCCTTGTCCCTCTCTTGTCCCCTGCCTTGTCCCTCTCTTGTCCCCTGCCTTGTCCCTCTCTTTACCCTTTCCTTGTCCCTCTCTTTACCCTTTCCTTGTCCCTCTCTTTACCCTTTCCTTGTCCCTCTCTTTACCCTTTCCTTGTCCCTCTCTTTACCCCTTCCTTGTCCCTCTCTTTACCCTTTCCTTGTCCCTCTCTTTACCCTTTCCTTGTCCCTCTCTTTACCCTTTCCTTTTCCCTCTCTTTACACCTTCCTTGTCCCTCTCTTTACCCTTTCCTTGTCCCTCTCCTTACCCTTTCCTTGTCTCTCTCTTTACCCCTTCCTTGTGCCTCTCTTTACCCTTTCCTTGTCCCTCTCTTTGCCCTTTCCTTGTCCCTCTCTTTACACCTTCCTTGTCCCTCTCTTGTCCCCTGCCTTGTCCCTCTCTTTTCTCCTGCCTTGTCCCTCTCTTTTCTCCTGCCTTGTCCCTCTCTTGTACCCTGCCTTGTCCCTATCTTTTCTCCTGCCTTGTCCCTCTCTTTTCTCCTGCCTTGTCCCTTTCTTGTCCCCTGCCTTGTCCCTCTCTTTTCTCCTGCCTTCTCCCTCTCTTGATCCCTGCCTTGTCCCTCCCTTTACACCTTCCTTGTCCCTCCCTTTAACCCTGCCTTGTCCCTCTCTTGTCCCCTGCCTTGTCCCTCTCTTTGCCCCTGCCTTGTCCCCCTCTTTACTCCTTCCTTGTGCCTCTCTTGTCCCCTGCCTTGTCCCTCTCTTTCCCCTTTCCTTGTCCCTCTCTTTCCCCTTTCCTTTTCCCTCTCTTGTCTCCTGCCTTTTCCCTCTCTTTGCCCCTGCCTTGTCCCTCTCTTTCCCCTTTCCTTCTCCCTCTCTTTACCCCTTCCTTGTCCCTCTCTTTACCCCTTCCTTGTCCCTCTCTTTCCCCTTTCCTTGTGCCTCTCTTTACCCCTTCCTTGTCCCTCTCTTGTCCCCTGCCTTGTCCCTCTCTTTCCCCTTTCCTTTTCCCTCTCTTGTCCCCTTCCTTGTCCCTCTCTTTGCCCCTGCCTTGTCCCTCTCTTTACCCTTTCCTTGTCCCTCTCTTGTCCCCTGCCTTGTCCCTCTCTTGTCCCCTGCCTTGTCCCTCACTTGTCCCCTGCCTTTTCCCTCTCTTTACCCCTTCCTTGTCCCTCTCTTTCCCCTTTCCTTGTCCCTCTCTTTACCCCTTCCTTGTCCCTCTCTTGTCCCCTGCCTTGTCCCTCTCTTTACCCCTTCCTTGTCCCTCTCTTTACCCTTTCCTTGTCCCTCTCTTTACCCCTTCCTTGTCCCTCTCTTGTCCCCTGCCTTGTCCCTCTCTTTACCCTTTCCTTGTCCCTCTCTTTACCCCTTCCTTGTCCCTCTCTTGTCCCCTGCCTTGTCCCTCTCTTTCCCCTTTCCTTGTCCCTCTCTTTCCCCTTTCCTTGTCCCTCTCTTTCCCCTTTCCTTGTCTCTCTCTTGTCCCCTGCCTTGTCCCTCTCTTTACCCCTGCCTTGTCCCTCTCTTTACCCCTTCCTTGTCCCTCTCTTTACCCTTTCCTTGTCCCTCTCTTGTCCCCTGCCTTGTCCCTCTCTTTCCCCTTTCCTTGTCCCTCTCTTTCCCCTTTCCTTGTCCCTCTCTTGTCCCCTGCCTTGTCCCTCTCTTTACCCCTGCCTTGTCCCTCTCTTTACCCCTTCCTTGTCCCTCTCTTTACCCTTTCCTTGTCCCTCTCTTCCCCCCACCCCCCACCCCAGGCTGCTTTGTCTCGCCCTGGGTGCAGGCAGAGCCAGAGGGACAGCCCTGGGCTGCTCCCCTCAGATGCTGCCGGGGTAGGGTGTGGGCAGGAAATGTCAGCACAGCAAGGACTGAGCCTTCAGAGGGTTGTTAGCAGCAGCAGAGAGTCGAGTTGGAGGCCTGCAGCTCGTGGCCAGGACTGGGTAATGATAGGACTGGGAGGAATGGGGAAAAAATAGAAGTGGGGAGATTGAGATTGGATGTTAGGAAGAAATTCTTCCCCAGGACGGTGGTGAGAGCCTGGCAGAGGTTGTCCAGGGAGGTGGTGGAAGCCTCATCCCTGGAGGTTTTTGCAGCCAGGCTGGATGTGGCTGTGAGCAACCTGCTGTGGTGTGAGGTGTCCCTGCCCATGGCAGGGGGGTTGGGACTGGCTGAGCCTTGAGGTTCCTTCCAACCCTGACAGTTCTGTGGTTCTGATTCTTCAGTACCCACATCAGCAACCTGGATGAAGGCACTGAGTGGACTTGCAACCAGTTTGCAGATGGTACCAAGCTGGGAGGAGTGGCTGGCACCCTGCCAGGCTGTGCTGACATCCACTGGGCTCTGGCCAGGCTGGAGAGCTGGGTGAGAGCCAATCTCCTGGAGTTCAACCAGGGCAAGTGAGGAGTCCTGCACATGAGGAGCAGTTCAGGGGAGCGGGGGACCTCCTGGGAAGCAGCTCTGTGCAGAAGGACCTGGGAGTGCTGGTGGGGAACAAGCTCCCCATGAGCCCAGTGATGTGTCCTCATGGCCAAGAGGCCAGTGGTGTCCTGCAACACATTAAGAAGAGTGTGGGCAGCAAGGTCTCCTCTACATCTGCTCTGACCCACTGAGGCCACAGCTGGAGCCCTGGGTCCAGTTCTGGGCTCCCCAGTTCAGGAGAGACAGAGAACTGCTGGAGAGAGTCCAGAGGAGGCTACAAAGCTGCTGAGGGGCTTGGAGCAGCTCTGTGAGGAGCAAAGGCTGAGAGCCCTGGGGCTGAGAGCCTGCAGAAGAGCAGCCCCAGAGGGGAGCTGAGCAATGCTCAGCAAGAGCTAAAGGAGCTGTGGGGGGCAAGAGGCTGGGGCCAGACTCTGCTCAGTGGTGCCCAGGGACAGCACAAGGGGCAAGGGGCACAGACTGGCAGCCAGGAGGTTGCATCTGAAGAGGAGGAGAAAGTTGTTTGGTGTGAGGGTGCTGGAGGGCTGGAGCAGGCTGGCCAGAGAGGTTGTGGAGTGTCCTTGTGTGGAGAGCTTCCAACCCCCCCTGGGCATTGTGCTGCTGGGCAAGCTGCTGTGGGTGCCCTGCTGGAGCAGGGGGCTTGGACTGGCTGAGCTCCAGAGCTCCCTTCCAACTCCACACTGGGACTGTATGAAGGGCAGCAGCCTCCCTGCTAAGGTTTTGGGTGGCAGAGGACCAAGAGAGGTGTCCTGCAGCACCCCTGCTGCAGGTGTGACCTGTGGCAGGTGCAGCAGATCCTTCCCCACCAGTGTCCTGCACTTCTGGCTCCTCCTGCCCTACCCTGCTGGCTTTTGGTGCACTCTGCAGAGCAGGAGGCTTGGGCAGGGGCCAGGAGGGAGGTGCTGGCTCTGCACTGCTCCTGTCACTGACTCACCTCAGGGGGGAAGTGGCTTGGGAACCACTTGGCCTGGTCACACCAAAGCTGTCTGAGGGAAGGAGAGTTTTGAAACCCCAGAACTGGAGCTGCCATTTGTCAGCAGAGTCCTCTGTGTGGTTGCCTGGAGGGGCAGCAGGCTAGGACAAAGGCAGTGGCACTGTCCCTTCTGACACCCTGCCCTCTCCAGCTGCTCTCTTGCTGCAGGAAGCTGCTGGGCACAAGCTCCAGAGCATTCCAGGAGAGATGTGTGAGAGATGCTCCTGTTCTCCTTGACCAGCTCAAACAACACCATGGTCAGGGCTTCACCCCTCCAGGCTGATCACATCCCACCTCCACCTGTCCCTCTGCTGTGACTTTTACACACATTGAGTTGTCCAGGTGACACTGTTCCACCCAGCCCTACCCACCCTGCAGCCTCTCTTCACCCAAACACAAGCAACCCTTCCATGCTGGCACAGGACTGCTCCTGAGGGCCCTTCCCACCTGTCCCCCACACTCATGTTGGGTGGGAAAGCCCTGGTGGAAGATCATAGGCTCTGACAAATCAGTCACAGAATGCTTTGGGTTGAAGGCACCTTTAAATTCACCCAGTCCAACCCCCTGCACTCAGCAGGGACAGCTGCAGCCAGAGCAGCTCACAGCCCCAAACAACCTCACCTGGGATGGTTCCAGCCATGGGGCAGCTCCCAGCTCTCTGGGCAGCCTGGGCCAGGCTCTCCCCACCCTCAGGGTCAAACATTTCTCCCTTCTCTCCACTCTCCATCTCCCTCTTTCAGTTCAAACCATCCCCCCTTGGCCTGTCCCAACAGACCCTGCTCCAAACTCTGTCCCCAGCTTGCTTCCAGCACTGCAAGGCCACCAGAAGGTCTCCCTGGAGCCTTCTCCTCTCCAGGCTGCACAACCCCAACTCTCTCAACCTGGCCTCACAGCAGAGGGCTTCCAGCCCTGCCAGCAGTGCTGTGGCCTCCTCTGGCCCTGCTCCAACAGGTCCCTGTCTGTGCTGAGGACTCCAGAGCTGCCCCAGCACTGCAGGTGGGGTCTGAGCAGAGCACAGCAGAGGGGCAGAATCCCCTCCCTGCCCCTGCTGCCCACACTGCTGGGGATCAGCCCAGGACAGGCTGGGGCTGGGCTGGCAGCACTCAGTGCCAGCTCCTGTCCAGCTTTGCACCCCCAGCACCCCCAAGTCCTTCTCAGGGTTGCTCTCCAGCCCTGCAGCCCCAGCCTGGACTGACACTGGGGATTGCCCTGAGCCAGGAGCAGGACCTTGCTCTTGGCCTTGTTGAGCATCATGAGGTTCAGATGGCTCTACTTCCCCAGCTTCTCCAGCTCCCTCTGGATGGATCCTGTCCCTCAGGGGTGTCAAGAGGACCACTCAGCTTGGGGTCATCTACAAATATGCTGAGGGTGCCACTGTCAGTGGCACTGATGATGATCAGAGGCTCCCAGGATGTTAGGGGTTGGAAGGGACCTCTGGAGATCTTTCAGTCCAACCCCCCTGGCAGAGCAGGAGCAGAGAATCCAGCACAGGTCACACAGGAACACATCCAGACAGGGCTGGAAAGGCTCCAGAGAAGGAGACTCCACAACCTCTCTGGGCAGCCTGCTCCAGGGCTCTGTGACCCTCACAGTGCAGAAGTTCTTCCTCCTGTTGAGGTGCAACCTCCTGTGCTGCAGTTTCCATCCATTGTCCCTTGGCCTATCCCAGGGTGCAGCTGAGCAGAGCCTGTCCCTGTCCCCTGCCTCCTGACCCCCAGCCCTCAGCTATTGATAGACATTGATCAGATCCCTCTCAGCCTTCTCCTCTCCAGACTCTCAGCCCCAGGGCTCTCAGCCTCTCCTCCCCAGGCAGTCTCCAGTCCCTTCAGCATCCTTGGAGCCCTCCCTTGGACTCTCTCCAGCAGATCCCTGTCCCTCCTGAACTGGGGAGCCCAGACCTGGATGCAATATTCCAGGTGAGGTCTCAGCAGGGCAGAGCAGAGGGGGAGGAGAACCTCCCTGGATCTGCTGGACACACTCTGAATGCCCCTCAGGATCCCCAGGGCTCTGTGAGCCTCCCAGTGAAGAAGTTCCTCATCACCTTGAGGTGGAACCTCCTGTGCTGCAGTTTCCCTCCACTGCCCCTTGCCATTTGCCTACTTCTGGAGCTCTCTGTCCCACTCCCAACACCTCCCCTGGGGCAGAGGCCATGGGGTAGGTACCATACACAACATCTCCTTCTCCCTGCCTCCTGCTGGAAGAGGAGCATTGACATTCCCTGCTTTTTCTGCCTGCTGAAGGACACTCCAGAGGGAGCCCCTGACCCTGCCTTGCACTTCCCTGAGTGTCTCTTAAGTGGGACCTTAGAGCAGGCTCAGCCTGGGCTGGGCTCTGCTGGGGTGAGGATGCAGGTCAGTGGGTTGTAATTGCTGCGAAGTAGGAAGGATGGCAGAGGAAGCCACAACCATTTATCAGCTGCCTGGGAGTGAGGAACCTCAGCTGCTCCAAGGCTGGCCTTCATTCTCCTCACCCACTGCTGACCCATGGCAAATAACTCTTGGATTGGCTTCCAATCATCCCTCCCTGCCAGGCTCCCTGGGAGCCTGCAGCAAGCTGAGCTTCCCTTAACACCTGGGGAGGAGCTGCTTTAACACTGCAGGGCCTGGTTCCCACCTCCCCCCAGCACACCTGGAAGAGCTGGGAAAGGAAACACTGCTGCAAACCATCCCCAGGCCAACACACCTGTGGCCACACCGAGACACACAGCCAAAAGCTGGCTGGGGGCATTCCTGGACACCTTGACACTTTCCCGTGTCCCACCAGCAAGGGCAGGGGCCCCACACAGCCATGCTTCCTGTGGTTCCTCTCCAGAGCCAGCTGCTTGTCCTGCCAGACTCCCATCCTGGATAGTCTTTCCCTAAAACTGCTCCCTCCTTCAGTCCCAGGCAGCCAGAGCCTCTTTGTGGTGCTCCTCATTCAGTCCAACCCAACCACAGCCTCTTTGTGGTGCTCCTCATTCAGTCCAAGCCAACCAGAGCCTCTTTGTGGTGCTCCTCATTCAGTCCAAGCCAACCAGAGCTCTTTGTGGTGCTCCTCATTCAGTCCAAGCCAACCAGAGCTCTTTGTGGTGCTCCTCATTCAGTCCAACCCAACCAGAGCTCTTTGTGGTGCTCCTCATTCAGTCCAACCCAACCAGAGCTCTTTGTGGTGCTCCTCATTCAGTCCAACCCAACCAGAGCTCTTTGTGGTGCTCCTCATTCAGTAAAACCCAACCAGAGCCTCTTTGTGGTGCTCCTCATTCAGTCCAACCCAACCACAGCCTCTTTGTGGTGCTCCTCATTCAGTCCAACCCAACCAGAGCCTCTTTGTGGTGCTCCTCATTCAGTAAAACCCAACCAGAGCTCTTTGTGGTGCTCCTCATTCAGTCCAAGCCAACCAGAGCTCTTTGTGGTGCTCCTCATTCAGTCCAAGCCAACCAGAGCTCTTTGTGGTGCTCCTCATTCAGTCCAACCCAACCAGAGCCTCTTTGTGGTGCTCCTCATTCAGTCCAACCCAACCAGAGCTCTTTGTGGTGCTCCTCATTCAGTCCAACCCAACCAGAGCTCTTTGTGGTGCTCCTCATTCAGTAAAACCCAACCAGAGCCTCTTTGTGGTGCTCCTCATTCAGTCCAACCCAACCAGAGCCTCTTTGTGGTGCTCCTCATTCAGTCCAACCCAACCAGAGCCTCTTTGTGGTGCTCCTCATTCAGTCCAACCCAACCACAGCCTCTTTGTGGTGCTCCTCATTCAGTAAAACCCAACCAGAGCTCTTTGTGGTGCTCCTCATTCAGTCCAAGCCAACCACAGCCTCTTTGTGGTGCTCCTCATTCAGTCCAACCCAACCAGAGCCTCTTTGTGGTGCTCCTCATTCAGTCCAAGCCAACCAGAGCCTCTTTGTGGTGCTCCTCATTCAATAAAACCCAACCAGAGCTCTTTGTGGTGCTCCTCATTCAGTCCAAGCCAACCAGAGCCTCTTTGTGGTGCTCCTCATTCAGTAAAACACAACCAGAGCCTCTTTGTGGTGCTCCTCATTCAGTCCAACCCAACCAGAGCCTCTTTGTGGTGCTCCTCATTCAGTCCAACCCAACCAGAGCCTCTTTGTGGTGCTCCTCATTCAGTCCAACCCAACCAGAGGCAGATTTTGGCAGTTTTGGTAGCATGGCAATGCCCCGAATGCTCTTGTCCAGCTTCACCCTTCCTTGGGACTTGGATGGAGCAGGTCTGAGGGGCTGTGTCCTTCATCCCCTGGTTCTGTGGGACCCTGCCCTTGCTGGTGGGCCACAGGGACAAGCCTGGTGTCAGGACTGCACCCAGGCAGCTTTCCCTGGCACCCACAGGAACCTTCCCTTTGCCAGCCCTTTCAGGTGGCACTTTTGGGGGCACTCCTGCCCGGGGTGCAGCCCCGAGGTGAAAGCCTTTGGACCCTGCCTCCTTGTCTCAGGGACACACAGCTGGGATTCCCACTTCAGCCATCCTGCAAGGGGGAAGCTTTGGGAGCAGCTCCAGGGCTCTGCATCCTGCTTTGCATGGCAGAGCACGGGCTGGGGCTACCTGCAGGGTCAGGCAGATCCTTATCTCCCCGGGGATGAGTTGTCTCAGGACCTGACTGCTCAGCCTCAGGGTGCTCCCTGCCAGGCTGAGGCCACCTGTGGTGGCTTTCATCTTCCAAAGCTCCAGCTGGAATTCCAGCTTTAATCTGCTGCTAAACTGCTGGGTGGCAACTGGCCCCTTCCACCCCTAATGCCCTGTTTAGAGGGGTTGGTGACAAGGCTGCAGCCTGACCCTTCCCTCCCTTTGCCTGGTGTCCCTTTCATGTCAAAACCTTTCCAGCCACTCTGAGTAAGACCTCAGAGGCTGCTGGTAAATTGTCAGTCCCCTGCCCCCCCCTCCCCAAGACTTTTGTCCCCAAGGGCTAATGACAGCTCTGCCTCCTTTGCTTGGACCTGCACCAGGGCTCGGGATTTGTTGTTTCTGATGAACATCAAGGAGCCTCTCACCAGAGAAACAACATTTGCTGTCAGTTCATTTATTGATTGAGCTGCTCCATTCCAAAGCAAAAGGGAGGAGAAGAAGTAAAAAGGCAGAAGAGAGGGAGCTGAAGAAGCAGGAGGGGGTGGAAGGCTAAGGGGGATGAGCACCACCAGCTCAGTCCCAGCTCTCAGTCTTGAAATCAAAGCTTCCCACAAAGGGAGACCAAACCTTTTTAGGCTTGCCCTCAGCCCTTTCCTCTGAAGCTCTCTACCCCCTGTTTGCTCTCTGCCCCCAGAGGCCAAGTCCCCTCCTGGTTGGTGAGAGAAGCTTCTCAGCTCCAAGCACTGCCACAGGGCAGAAAGCTTCCAGAGGCTGTCTCAGTGCTGCTGAGGTGAGGGGTGGGAGGTACCCCAGCCAGGACCACTCTCCCTGCTGTGAGGAGGTTGGGGCTTGGACTGGATGGCCTTAGGAGGCCCCTTCCAAGCCAAACCATTCAATGATTCTCTGATGCTAGGGTTGGCTGACCCAGGAGGGGCCCTGGCAGCTCTGCCTTGGCTTAGCTCCAAATGGATTTCAACCCTCCCTCAGCAGAGGATCCGATTTCTCCTGGCAGCCTCAGGACCAAGCCATCTTCTCTTCCAGTAATGCCTCATGCTTTCCAAAGAGCAGGTCCCTCAGAGACCCCAGAACCTGCCTGGGGTGACAGGCTCCCACTGCCAGCACCTCCTCTGAGCTCCTGAATTCCCTCCAGCTCTTCCATGCACTTCCAAAGGCCCTGGTGCCAAACAGGGTCACCCTTCAGGTGCTGATGCCAAACAGAGTCACCCTTCAGGTGCTGATGCCAAACAGAGTCACCCTTCACCCTTCAGGTGCTGATGCCAAACAGAGTCACCCTTCAGGTGCTGATGCCAAACAGAGTCTCCCTTCACCCTTCAGGTGCTGATGCCAAACAGAGTCTCCCTTCACCCTTCAGGTGCTGATGCCAAACAGAGTCTCCCTTCACCCTTCAGGTGCTGATGCCAAACAGAGTCACCCTTCACCCTTCAGGTGCTGATGCCAAACAGAGTCACCCTTCACCCTTCAGGTGCTGATGCCAAACAGAGTCTCCCTTCACCCTTCAGGTGCTGATGCCAAATAGGGTCACCCTTCACACCACATCCAGAGCTTGATGCCTGCCTCCTCTCACCACCCTGCATTGCCTCTATTTCCCAGGATGCTGAAGCTCTGCTAGCTGTGCCAGGGGCAGCTCCAACAGATCCTGCAAGCCAAGAGGGTGCTCCAGCATCTGTTGTGCTGTGCTGGTTTGGGCTGTGGCAGGGTTCAGGTAGCTGGCATGGGGCTGTGGTTTGGGTTTGTGCTGCAAATGGGAGATCCTGCAGCACAGGGATGGTTTTGTTATTGCTGAGCAGAGCTTAGAATGATAGAAGCAGGGAATTGTTTGGGTTGGAAAAGGCCTCTGAGCTCATCCAGTCCAACCAGCAACCCAACCCCACCATGGCCACCAAACCCTGGCCCCAAGTGTCATGGCCACAGGGTCCTTGAACACCTCCAGGGATGGGGACTCCACCACCTCCCTGGGCAGCCTGTGCCAATCCCTGACCACCCTGGCAGCAAAGAAATTTGTCCTCATCTCCAACCTAAACCTTCCCTGGCACAACCTGAGGCCATTTCCTCTCCTTCTATCACCTGACACCAAGCAGAAGAGCCCAGCCCCCACCTGGCCTCCTCTCAGGAGCTGTAGAGAGCAATGAGGTCTCCCTCAGCCTCCTCTTCTCCACACTGCATGACCCCAGCTCCCTCAGCTTCTCCTCCCCAACCCTCTTCTCCAGACCCTTCTTCCAGCTTTATTGCCCTTCTCTGGACCTGCTCTAGCTCCTCAATGTCCTTCTTGGAGTGAGGGACCCCAAAACTGAACCCAGGATTCAAGGTGTGGCCTCACCTGTGCTGGGTACAGGGGGACAATCCCTGCCTTGGTCCTGCTGCCCACACCACGGCTGAAAATAAAACTCTGCTTCCAGGCTCAAGGCATCTTCTGCTCCTCACTACACCAGCAAGTAGGTGCACAAGGAGTTGGGAGGTGAGACAGCTGACCTCAGACCTCTAAAGGGATATGGCATAGACTATGGTGTCATACTCAGCATGGAAAGCTGGGGAAAGAGGAAGGAAGGAGGCTGCATACAAAGCAGGGAGGGCAGCAGCACAGGGAGGGGATTCTGCCCCTCTGCTCTGCTCTGCTCTGCTCAGACCCCACCTTCAGCACTGCCTCCAGTTCTGGGGCTCCCAGCACAAGAAGGACCTGGACCTGCTGGAGAGGGTCCAGAGGAGGCCATGAAGATGATGAGACCCTGGAGAACCTCCCCTGTGGGGAAAGGCTGAGAGTTGGGGCTGTCCAGCCTGGAGAAGAGAAGGCTCCAGGGAGACCTTAGAGCAGCTTCCAGTACCTGAAGGGGCTCCAGGAGAGATAGGGAGGAAATTTTTGCAAGGCCAGGCCTAGAAAACCCTTTTGGGGAAGAAACTGTTCCTTATGTCCAACCTAAACATAACCCCTGGGGCAACCTGAGGCTGTTTCCCATGGCTGCATCATCCCTGGCCACAGAGCTCTCCCATACCAAGAGCTGGAGCTGCTTACAAGGTCTGTGCCTCCCCAACCCAGAATGACAGATCACAGAACATTAGGGGTTGGAAGGGACCTCAAAAGCTCATCCAGTCCAACCCCTCTGCCAGGGCAGGATCACCTGGAGCAGATCACACAGGAACACATCCAGCTGGGTGTGGAATCTCTCCAGAGAAGGAGACTCCACAACCTCTCTGGGCAGCCTGCTCCAGGGCTCTGTCACCCTCACCGTGAAAAAAAAAAAAAAAAAAGTTTTTCCTTCTGTTCCCTCTAGACTTGAGACCTTCTGATGGAGCAAGCCTTCTCCACCTGGTGCCCAGGGCAATCAGCCCCTCGTTGAGCCACGGGCCAGGCAGGCAAAGGCTGGCAGCCAGCTCAGCATCCTGCTCCCTGCCAGCTGCCTGCCTGCCTGCCCTTTATCTGCGGCGAGCATCTCCGGCAGCACTCCGCAGCCCGAGTGCCTCTGAGGAGTGGAAGAGCTCCGACGTTGATTCATCCGGGGCAGACCCCAGATAGCATCGGGCTGATAACAAACCCCGCGGGCCCCTTGAAGAGGCTGATAGGATCTCCGCAGGCAGGAGGCATTAAGCGCTCCGCAGCGCTCTGCCTTCATGAATATGCAGCTCCGTGGCGCAGCGCTGGCTGGGACCATCTGCGGCGGGTTTGAATGCTGATCTCCACCCGGCCCTCGTCCAGAACGACCCAGCCCGGCGGGTCGGAACTGCAGGGAGCTGCACACCCAGCCCGCACCACAGCCAGCCCTGAGATCCACCTGCGGGCCGTGGGCTGTGGTCCACTGCTGCTCAGCCAGGAGGGATTCTCTGGTTTGGGTTTGAAGGGACCTCCAAAGCTCAGCCAGTCCAACCCCCTTTGCAGTCAGCCTACATCAGGTTGCCCAGGGCTTTGTCCAGCCTCACCTTGAATATCTCCAGGGATGGGACCTCCACCACCTCCCTGGACAGCCTGTTGCAGTGTTCCAGCACCCCCATGGTGCAGAACTTGCTCCTAAAATGAGCAAGGTGTCCCCAGCCCAGTCCTTTTGCAGCAAACTTTCACAAGACCTTGCTGTGCATGGCCTGAATTCCTCCCTGCCTGGGAGCTGATTCAGGAGGGGCTCAGAGGACAGGGGGAAAAGACCCCAGCAAAGATTAGGATGTGGCAGGAGCTGGAAGGTGGAGAGGACCTGAACTAAGCCTTGCACAGGAAACTCTCCATAGACAGCAATGGGAGATGGTGGAATACCTCCAACAAGGAGGATCTGAGAGGAAAGGGAAAACACCGCCAGCAAAGATGAGGACGTGACAGGAGCTGGGAGATGGAGAGGAGCTGAACTGAGCCCTGCAAAAGGAACACCACACAAACACCAGTGAGAGATGGAGGAACACCTCCAACACAGAGAGGCTCAGAGGACAGGGGAAGACACCACCAGAAAAAGGAAAGAATATAGCAGGAGCTGGAAGATGGAGAGGACCTGAACTAAGCCCTGCACCAGGAACATCCCACAGGCACCCATGAGAAATGGTGGAACACCTCCAACAAGCCACCTCCTGCCCCACCATCTTGGATATACCCACACCAGGATGGTCACCCATGAGTATCCCAACCCAGAGGCCATCTGGGAGGCTGAGTGACAGCAGGGGTGTGGCTGGTTGGGTGCTTCAGAATCACAGAACTTGTCAGGGTTGGAAGGGACCTCAAGGCTCAGCCAGTCCCAACCCCCCTGCCATGGGCAGGGACACCTCACACCACAGCAGGTTGCTCACAGCCACATCCAGCCTGGCTGCAAAAATCTCCAGGGATGAGGCTTCCACCACCTCCCTGGGCAACCTCTGCCAGTCTCTCACCACCCTCATGGCAAAGAATTTCTTCCTAATATCCAATCTGAATCTCCCCACTTCCAGCTTTGCTCCATCCCCCCCAGTCCTATCACTCCCTGACACCCTCAAAAGTCCCTCCCCAGCTTTCTTGGAGCCCCCTGCAGATCCTGGAAGGCCACAAGAAGGTTTCCTGGGAGCCTTCTCTTCTCCACACTGCACAACCCCAACTCTCTCAGGCTGTCCTCAGAGCAGAGCAGCTCCAGCCCTCTGCTCATCCTCATGGCCCTTCTCTGGACACCTTCCAGCACCTCCAGATCTTTCCTGTACTAGGGGCTCCAGCACTGGACACAGAGCTCCAGGTGTGGTCTCAGCAGAGTGGAGCAGAGGAGGAGAATCCCCTCCCTGGCCCTGCTGGCCACACTTCTCTTGCTGCAGCCCAGGCTCTGCTTGGCTCTCTGGGCTGCAAGTGCTCACTGCTGGCTCCTGCTGAGCCTTTTTTTGGGTGCCGCTCTCCAGCCAGTCCCTGACCAGCCTCTATCAGTGCCTGGGATTGCCCTGCCCCATCTGCAGGACCTTGCACCCTCAAGGTCACCCCTGCCTGGCTGGCTGGCCCCCCAGCAGGAGCCCTCCTCACCCCCTCCCGCTGTCTGCCCGGTGCGGAGCCTGGCTGGCTGCGAGCTGGGAAGGAAGCAGTTGTGAAATTAATTAAGACAACAGCGTCCTGAAGAAAAGGGAAAAGTTAATTAGTCACGGCAATCAGTTAGATTTGATCCAAAAGAACAAACAAAGAGTTAGAAGCAGTGTCACTGGCGGGCTGCTGCTCGGCAAAAGGGATTAGGGAGAGATTTCCACCAAAGGGAATGGCTTTGTGCTGCTGCTCCTTATGTAATTGGGGATTTAGAAGCGGCACAAAGAGTCATTACCACCAAATTTCTTTGTCAGAGGGGAAAGGCAAAAAAAAAAAAAAAAAAAAAGAAAAAGTGAAAAGAAAAAAGAAAAGAAAAAAAAAAAGTTGACATTTGTGAAGCGCAGGAGGGAGCAGCAAAACAAGAAGGGTCGATGGGAGGCTGGGGAAGGGAGGGTTTGCCCCTGTGATGGGGAAGCAGGGGCTGATGGGGAAGAAGAGGAGGAGGAGGAAGAGGAGGGGTGGTGGTGGTGGTGCCTGCCCTAGCAGACCTCCAGAAAGGGGTAAGGGAGGATGGAGAGAGATTAGAGCAGCACCAGGAGGGAGGTGGAGAGTGAAAGCCAACAGCTGAGGTGTGGAAAAGGCTGGGAGATGGCAAAGCTGTGCTCAAGGAGGGGACGGAGGCAGCAGGGATGGCACCCAGGGAGGCTGGGCTCAGGGGAGAGGGGCAGTGGGGAAGCCATGCCCAGGAGAGCTGGCAGCAGTGGATCTCAGGTTTTCTGCCTGAGCTGCTTCCATTATCTCTGCTCTCTCCTCCCCAGCTAACCACTTCAATTATTTACTCCAGCAGCTCCACTTCCCTCCAAGAGGGCACAAAGTTGCCTCCTTGTTGCTAAGGCCCAGCCTGGTGCTGCTGTGCCAGCACTGAGAGATACCACTGGAGTCCCCAAGGTGACATCAGTGGGCTCTGAGCTCAGTGCCATGCTGCTGTGGTGGCATCTCTTCACTGCTGGTGGCATCTCTTTGGCATCCCTTCACTGCTGGTGGCATCTCTCCACTGTTGGTGGCATCTCTCTGTTGTTGGTGACATCTCTTTGGCATCTCTTCCCTGCTGGTGGCATCTCTTTCCTGTGCTGGATGCTCCCAGAAAGGGGTAAGAGAAGACTTCAGGCTCCTGGGTCTTAAACTACAGCCCCAGCAGCTGTCGTGGGTGCCACAGGGGTGTCACTGGGAGAGAGCAGATTGAGACTGGAGATGAGGAAGAAATTCTTTCCAGTGAGGGTGGGGAGAGACTGGCACAGGTTGCCCAGGGAGGCTGTGGCTGCCTCCTGCCTGGAGGTGTTCAGGGCCAGGCTGGATGAGGCCTTGAGCAAGCTGGGCTGGGGGGAGGTGTCCCTGCCCCTGGCAGAGGGGGTTGGAACTGGATGAGCTTGAAGGTCCCTTCCACCCCAACCCACTCTCTGAGCCCTGAGCTCAGCCACTCCTGGGTTTGTGCTTTCATCATTTGGGGGAGTCAGTGGCTGGGGTTTAATTAATTGTGTTAATAAGAGAGGGGGGAGGGGGAACATAGCCATAAGTAAGGCAGCTGTGCCCGGGCGGGGAGAAGTTGGCACCGGAGCTGGCCGGGAGGGGAGGTCTGGGTGGCAAGGCAAGGAGGGTGTGAAGCCCAGAGCTATTCACACGTCCTTGGTGCCACCTCCCCGGGGAGCCCGGCGTGAAAAGCTGGCTGGAGGCTGGGGAGCAAGGCGGGATCCTGTCAGTGGATCCCGGGAACACGATGTGCTGTCAGATCTGCTCCTCGCTCCTTTGCTTACTGACCGTGACCGGCGGCGGCGGCGGCAGCCCGAGCCGGGGCCTGCCCCGGCGCTCCCCGCCCCTGCCTGCAGCCGGTTTGTTTGCTTTGCAGTCAGCTGGCTCATGAAAAATGCAGCCGCCCCTGGCCTTGTACATGGAATTGGTTTTAGCTCAGGATTCTCAGCTTTGGTGCCAGGAGAGGGACGGATCCGGCCTTAGCTGGCTGCCTGGCACAGCAAGGGTTGGGTCCTGACAGCCGAGTCCCATCCTCACACCCTCCACCCTGCCCCATCTCCCATCCTCACACCTTGCCCCACTTCCCAATCCTCACCCTCTCCACCCTGCCCCACTTCCCATCCTCACCCTCTCCACCCTGCCCCACTTCCCATCCTCACCCTCTCCACCCTGCCCCATCTCCCATCTTCACACCTTGCCCCATCTCCCATCCTCATCCTCTCCACCCTGCCCCACTTCCCATCCTCACCCTCTCCACCCTGCCCCATCTCCCATCCTCACCTGCTCCACCCTGCCCCATCTCCCATCCTCATCCTCTCCACCCTGCCCCACTTCCCATCCTCACCCTCTCCACCCTGCCCCATCTCCCATCCTCACCTGCTCCACCCTGCCCCATCTCCCATCCTCACCCTCTCCACCCTGCCCCATCTCCCATCCTCACCCTCTCCACCCTGCCCCATCTCCCATCCTCATCCTCTCCACCCTGCCCCACTTCCCATCCTCACCTGCTCCACCCTGCCCCACTTCCCATCCTCACCCTCTCCACCCTGCCCCATCTCCCATCCTCACCTGCTCCACCCTGCCCCATCTCCCATCCTCACCCTCTCCACCCTGCCCCATCTCCCATCCTCATCCTCTCCACCCTGCCCCACTTCCCATCCTCACCCTCTCCACCCTGCCCCATCTCCCATCCTCACACCTTGCCCCACTTCCCAATCCTCACCCTCTCCACCCTGCCCCACTTCCCATCCTCACCCTCTCCACCCTGCCCCACTTCCCATCCTCACCCTCTCCACCCTGCCCCACCTCCCATCCTCACCCTCTCCACCCTGCCCCACCTCCCATCCTCACCCTCTCCACCCTGCCCCACTTCCCATCCTCACCCTCTCCACCCTGCCCCACTTCCCATCCTCACCCTCTCCACCCTGCCCCATCTCCCATCCTCACCCTCTCCACCCTGCCCCACCTCCCATCCTCACCCTCTCCACCCTGCCCCACCTCCCATCCTCACCCTCTCCACCCTGCCCCACTTCCCATCCTCACCCTCTCCACCCTGCCCCACTTCCCATCCTCACCCTCTCCACCCTGCCCCATCTCCCACCCTCACACCCTCTCCACCCTGCCCCATCTCCCATCCTCACCCTCTCCACCCTGCCCCATCTCCCACCCTCACACCCTCTCCACCCTGCCCCATCTCCCATCCTCACCCTCTCCACCCTGCCCCATCTCCCACCCTCACACCCTCTCCACCCTGCCCCATCTCCCATCCTCACCCTCTCCACCCTTCCCCATCTCCCACCCTCACACCCTCTCCACCCTGCCCCATCTCCCATCCTCACCCTCTCCACCATTCCCCATCTCCCATCCTCACACCCTCTCCACCCTGCCCCATCTCCCACCCTCATTTCCTCTACCCTGCTCAGGTTTCCCAGAGCCACATCCAGCCTGGCCTTGAAGACCTCCAGGGATGAGGCTCCCACCACCTCCCTGGGCAACCTGTACCAGGATCTCACCACCTTCATGGGGAAGAACTTCCTCCTGATGTCTGGTCTAAATCTCCCCTCCTCTAGCTTGGATCCGATCCCCCCCCCCAGTCCTATCACTCCCTGACACCCAACAAAGTCCCTCCCCAAGCTCCTTCCAGCTCAAACCAGTCTGGGATTCTGTGACTCTACTAATGCCCAGTGGAGAAGGGCTGTGCAGGCACAACCCTCAGACACCATATGGGTTCAGAGAAGGCACTGATCCCTCTCCCCATGTTTTGGGGTGACCACTGCATGGTCACAGTGATCTCCACACACTAATAAATCTGTTTGCCTCACCTCACTCCTTGGCTATCACAGGATCACAACACATTAGAGGTTGGAAGGGACCTCCAGAGCTCATCCAGTCCAAACCCCCCTGCCAGAGCAGGATCAGCCAGGGAAGTCCACACAGGAATGCATCCAGGTGGGTTTGGAAAGTCTCCAGAGAAGGAGACTCCACAACCTCTCTGGGCAGCCTGCTCCAGGGCTCTGTCACCCTCACTGGAAAGAAGTTTCTCCTCCTCTTGAGCTGAAACCTTCTCTGTTCAAGCTTGAACCCATTGGTCCTTATGGCTGTGCACCACCCAAAAGAGCCTGGCCCCCTCCCCTTGCCCCCAGACCCCATCAGTGCTGCAGGATGGACCTGTGCCATCCCATGGCTGAAAGTCAGGGGCTAGGAGTGGTCAAGCCTCTTGTCCCTGACCTTTAGAGGGATCAGAGGTGTGGTGGGAGCTGAACGACTTAGCTCACAACTGCTTCTTGCACGGCAGGGGGAGGACAGCAGGAGAGGACTTCACACCCAGCATCCTGCCAGCACCTGGCACTTGCTGGCACCCTGAGGGGCCAGGGCTTCATAAATCAATCCCCTCACTAAAAGAAGTCCCATGCAGCACAGGGAAGCTGGGCAGATGAAGAGGAATTGATCTCCAAGCTCCAAAGCAGTGGTTGCTTAGGTGAGAGCCACCACAACGTGGCTGGATGGGAGCCCCCCTCCCGCCTTCCCCACCCCCACCCCGATGGTGGCCGTGCCTGCAGCATCCCACAGGCTGGTTCCACCCAGCTGAAAACAATTCTGAGCTGAATCAGCTGGAAGAGCACACTGGAGCTGAGACATTTGAATCATAATTCCAAGCTGAGAAGAATGCTTCCAGCAGCTACCCAGAGAGACAATCCCTCAATCAGGAGAGCAGAGGACTGTTAAAGAACAAGAGACAAAAGTGAAACCAGCTGTGGAGAAGGAAATCAGCGAGACACAGGGAGAGGGGGAACGGGAAGCCCATGGCTGCCAGCCTGCCAGGGTGACAAAACAGCCCTGGGAGACAATGGGAAGTGCTGCTTGGGCACCTGTGACATCCAGCTACCAGCAGCGGGGCTGAGGCGGCTCAGCACCCACTGTGGGGTTCTGGCTGGGTGGAATGAGGCATCCCAGCATGGTGAGGGTTGGAAGGGAGCTCTGGAGTTCAGCCAGTCCAAGCCCCTGCTCCAGCAGGGCACCCACAGCAGCTTGCCCAGCAGCACAATGCCCAGGGGGGGTTGGAAGCTCTCCACACAAGGACACTCCACAACCTCTCTGGCCAGCCTGCTCCAGCCCTCCAGCACCCTCACACCAAACAACTTTCTCCTCCTCTTCAGAGGAACCTCCTGAGTGCCACTTTGTGCCCCTTGCCCCTTGTGCTGTCCCTGGGCACCACTGAGCAGAGTCTGGCCCCAGCCTCTTGCCCCCCACAGCTCCTTTAGCTCTTGCTGAGCACTGCTCAGCTCCCCTCTGGGGCTGCTCTTCTGCAGGCTCTCAGCCCCAGGGCTCTCAGCCTTTGCTCCTCACAGAGATGTTCAGGTGGAACCTCCTGGGTTCAAGTTTGTGCCCATGACACCTTGTCCTATCCCTGGGCACCACTGACAAGGGTCTGGATGGGACCTCCATAACGGCAGCCAAGGAGGGCTGGGAGGCTGGGAGGAACCACCACAGGTTAGCTTCATCTCCCAGCAGGACACAAGACAGAGCTCTGGAGCAGGCCTCTTGTAGGGTCCTAGAATGGTTTGGGCTGGAAGGGACCTTCAAGGTCATCTAGTTCCAACCCCCCTGCCATGGGCAGGGACCCCTCCCACTAGCCCAGGTCACAATGTCCAGGCAGGTTTGGGATCTCTCCAGAGAAGAAGAGTCCACAAGATCACTGGGCAACCTGTCTCAGTGCTCAGGCACCCTCCAAGTCAAGGGATTTCTCCTCATGCAACCTCCTGGATCCCAGTTCGTCCCCATTGCCCCTTGTCCTGTCTCTGGGCACCACTGAGAGGAGCCTGGCCCCAGCCTCCTGACAGCTGTGACTGGTGGGGAGTGGCAGAGGTGAAGGACACTGAGCAGGGAGGTTGGGAAGAGCTGGGTGAGGATCTCTGCATCCTGTCAAGCTGCTGCTCCATCAGCAGATGAGGAGCAAGCAGGTTTCAGGTGAGTGGAGGCAGGCTGGGGCTTGAAAAGGTCAACCTGCCATCTGTCCTGGGCAGTGCCTGGTGCAGGGCTCGATGAGGGAGGAGGCAGAGGAGGGTGGTGTAACCAGGGGCAGTCACCATGGCTTTGCAGTGAATGTGTGCTGTCAGCTTGACAACATCATTTGAGGGTGTGAGAGATGTTCCATGGCCAGAGGGAACAGTGCAGATTTCTGGGTTTGTTTCTCCTTGCTTATGAGGCAGAGAGAGCCATCAGCCACCCTCCCTCCACCCTTCCGTGCCCCCAGCAGCTGAGGCACAAGCCCCTGAAGGCCACCCAGGGGCTCTGGGTTAGAGCCCCACTGCTGCCCCACTGCTGGTGCTCCAGGAAAGATCAGGAACTACCTTAGGAAGGAGGTTTGTGGAGGCCAGGATGAAAGCATCCCTCTCAAAGAATCCTGAGGAAGTCCAAGGGGAGGAATGGGCAGGGAAGGATGTGGCCAGGGAAGGATGTGGCCAGGGAAGGATACTGGTAGGGAAGGATGTGGCCAGGGAAAGATGGTGGTAGGGAAGGATGCTGGTAGGGAAGGATGGTGGTAGGGAAGGATGTTGGTAGGGAAGGATGCTGGTAGGGAAGGATGCTGGTAGGGAAGGATGCTGGTAGGGAAGGATGTGAGCAGGGAAGGATGTGAGCAGGGAAGGATGCTGGTAGGGAAGGATGCTGGTGGGGAAGGATGCTGGTAGGGAAGGATGTGAGCAGGGAAGGATGTGGCCAGGGAAGGATACTGGTAGGGAAGGATGTGGCCAGGGAAAGATGGTGGTAGGGAAGGATGCTGGTAGGGAAGGATGGTGGTAGGGAAGGATGTTGGTAGGGAAGGATGCTGGTAGGGAAGGATGTGAGCAGGGAAGGATGCTGGTAGGGAAGGATGCTGGTGGGGAAGGATGCTGGTGGGGAAGGATGCTGGTAGGGAAGGATGCTGGTAGGGAAGGATGCTGGTAGGGAAGGATGCTGGTAGGGAAGGATGTTGGTAGGGAAGGATGCTGGTAGGGAAGGATGTGAGCAGGGAAGGATGTGGCCAGGGAAGGATACTGGTAGGGAAGGATGTGGCCAGGGAAAGATGGTGGTAGGGAAGGATGTGAGCAGGGAAGGATGCTGGTAGGGAAGGATGCTGGTGGGGAAGGATGCTGGTAGGGAAGGATGTGAGCAGGGAAGGATGTGGCCAGGGAAGGATACTGGTAGGGAAGGATGTGGCCAGGGAAAGATGGTGGTAGGGAAGGATGCTGGTAGGGAAGGATGCTGGTAGGGAAGGATGCTGGTAGGGAAGGATGTTGGTAGGGAAGGATGCTGGTAGGGAAGGATGCTGGTAGGGAAGGATGCTGGTAGGGAAGGATGTTGGTAGGGAAGGATGTTGGTAGGGAAGGATGTTGGTAGGGAAGGATGCTGGTAGGGAAGGATGCTGGTAGGGAAGGATGTTGGTAGGGAAGGATGTTGGTAGGGAAGGATGTTGGTAGGGAAGGATGTGAGCAGGGAAGGATGCTGGTAGGGAAGGATGTTGGTAGGGAAGGATGCTGGTAGGGAAGGATGCTGGTAGGGAAGGATGCTGGTAGGGAAGGATGTTGGTAGGGAAGGATGCTGGTAGGGAAGGATGCTGGTAGGGAAGGATGCTGGTAGGGAAGGATGTGAGCAGGGAAGGATGCTGGTAGGGAAGGATGCTGGTGGGGAAGGATGCTGGTGGGGAAGGATGCTGGTAGGGAAGGATGCTGGTAGGGAAGGATGTTGGTAGGGAAGGATGCTGGTAGGGAAGGATGTGAGCAGGGAAGGATGTGGCCAGGGAAGGATACTGGTAGGGAAGGATGTGGCCAGGGAAAGATGGTGGTAGGGAAGGATGTGAGCAGGGAAGGATGCTGGTAGGGAAGGATGGTGGTAGGGAAGGATGGTGGTAGGGAAGGATGCTGGTAGGGAAGGATGTGAGCAGGGAAGGATGCTGGTAGGGAAGGATGCTGGTGGGGAAGGATGCTGGTAGGGAAGGATGTGAGCAGGGAAGGATGTGGCCAGGGAAGGATACTGGTAGGGAAGGATGTGGCCAGGGAAAGATGGTGGTAGGGAAGGATGCTGGTAGGGAAGGATGCTGGTAGGGAAGGATGCTGGTAGGGAAGGATGTGAGCAGGGAAGGATGGTGGTAGGGAAGGATGTTGGTAGGGAAGGATGCTGGTAGGGAAGGATGTGAGCAGGGAAGGATGCTGGTGGGGAAGGATGCTGGTAGGGAAGGATGTGGCCAGGGAAGGATGGTGGTAGGGAAGGATGCTGGTAGGGAAGGATGGTGGTAGGGAAGGATGGTGGTAGGGAAGGATGTTGGTAGGGAAGGATGCTGGTAGGGAAGGATGCTGGTAGGGAAGGATGCTGGTAGGGAAGGATGTGAGCAGGGAAGGATGTGGCCAGGGAAGGATACTGGTAGGGAAGGATGTGGCCAGGGAAAGATGGTGGTAGGGAAGGATGCTGGTAGGGAAGGATGCTGGTAGGGAAGGATGCTGGTAGGGAAGGATGTTGGTAGGGAAGGATGTTGGTAGGGAAGGATGCTGGTAGGGAAGGATGTGAGCAGGGAAGGATGGTGGTAGGGAAGGATGCTGGTAGGGAAGGATGCTGGTAGGGAAGGATGTGAGCAGGGAAGGATGGTGGTAGGGAAGGATGTTGGTAGGGAAGGATGCTGGTAGGGAAGGATGTGAGCAGGGAAGGATGCTGGTGGGGAAGGATGCTGGTAGGGAAGGATGTGGCCAGGGAAGGATGGTGGTAGGGAAGGATGCTGGTAGGGAAGGATGCTGGTAGGGAAGGATGTGAGCAGGGAAGGATGCTGGTAGGGAAGGATGCTGGTAGGGAAGGATGTGAGCAGGGAAGGATGCTGGTAGGGAAGGATGCTGGTAGGGAAGGATGTGAGCAGGGAAGGATGGTGGTAGGGAAGGATGGTGGTAGGGAAGGATGCTGGTAGGGAAGGATGTGAGCAGGGAAGGATGCTGGTAGGGAAGGATGGTGGTAGGGAAGGATGTTGGTAGGGAAGGATGCTGGTAGGGAAGGATGCTGGTAGGGAAGGATGTTGGTAGGGAAGGATGTTGGTAGGGAAGGATGTTGGTAGGGAAGGATGTGAGCAGGGAAGGATGCTGGTAGGGAAGGATGCTGGTAGGGAAGGATGCTGGTAGGGAAGGATGTGAGCAGGGAAGGATGCTGGTAGGGAAGGATGGTCCTGAAATCTCTGAAGGGCTGATCCTGCCAGGGTCCTCAGGGACAGCTCCTTGCAGAGCCCCATGGATGAGGACCCTGTGCTGAGGGCTGGCAGGGTGAGAAGAGCGCTGGGGTGGGATGGCCTGCGGGAAGCTGGGTCATGCGATGGGATGGAGCAGGAAGGCTACAGCGCCCAGGCTCCCTGACCGTGCTGGGCTGCAGCACCACGCCGGGCTCAGCCTGCCATCCCCCCAGAGCCAGGCAGGGGAGTTCAAAGCAGCTCCTAAGCCGCTCAGCTCACGCTGATTTACCACCGCCCGCGGCCGCGCCGCAGCCCGCCCTGTGCGCCGGGAGGGTCACTCCTCTGCCCGCCTGCGTCCTGCCTGCCTCCTCTTCCTCCTCCTCCTCCCACAGTCCTGCTGAAGGGTGCTGCTGGACTCCAGCGGAGCGGGAAGGATGCGCGGGAGGGGCAGCGGGGATCGGCTGCAGCCGGCTCAGGGTCTGCGGCCAGCGCGGGCGAGGGCTTGGATGCAAACCTTCTGGACGGAGCTCCTCTGGCCTGCTTAGCTGGCTGGCTGGAGAGGGGAGGAGGACAGGCGTGAATCAGAGCTCTGAGACCTTGAGGAGACCTGATTTCATTCCGAGGGAGGCTGGGGCCGCCGGGCTGTGGCCTTGGCTGGGATATTAAAGATGCAGGCGAGGAGCTGGAGAGGGCAGCAGGGCTGGGAGCCAGGCAGGTGCTGACGAGCAAGCAGCAGCTCCTCCAGGAGGGTGTTTTGGGGAGGATCTGCACCACGCTGCCAGCTGGTGACAAGGGTGATGGCATCAGAGCAATGTGGCCTTCTGCAAGAGGCTGAAAGATTGCTGAAAGCCTCTGGGGGAGGAAGGAGAGGGCAGTGCTGGCACAGGGAAATGTCTCCACACCTCACCCATCCTGCCCCAGAGTGGGTGCTGAGGGGATGTGCCAGCAGCACTGTGATGAGTGTGGGCATGGGGAGAGGGGCAGTGGCATCAGGAGAGGGGCAGTGGCAAAAGCACACTGGGGAGGCAGGCACCATGTGCAAACTGAGTGGGTGGTCAGGCACTGGAGTTCAGTGAGGGTGGGGAGACACTGGCACAGGTTGCCCAGAGAGGTTGTGGATGTCCCCTCCCTGGAGGTGTTCAGGGCCAGGCTGGATGAGGCCCTGAGCAAGCTGGGCTGGTGGGAGGTGTCCCTGCCCATGGCAGGGGGGTTGGAACTGGATGAGCTTTGAGCTCCCTTCCAACCCAAACCATTCCATGAATCCAGGAACAGGCTGCCCAGGGAGGGGATGGAGTCACCATCCCTGGAGGTGTTCAAGAAACATGTGGACCTGACACTTGGGGACATGGTGTGGTGGCCATGGTGGTGTTGGGTTGATGGCCAGGAGCTGTTTTTAACCTGGCAGCTCAGCTCATTCAGCACAGGGCTCAGCCTGTGCTGGCCTCAGGGATCAGACCATGCAGTGCCCTGCTGGGGACACACAGGCTTTAGAGAGGAGGAGGAGGAGGCTCCTTCCTCATGGTCACAAAGCAGCTGAGATGCCAGCAGGAGCAGTGGGCAGCATGGTGTGGATGGTCCCAAACCACAGCACTCTGCCCTCAGCACCTCTTAGCTGCCTCCTGGCCTGGCTTCATCTTCTGCAGGCTCCAACCTGACTCTGCTGAATCCTTTAACCCTCCTCAGCTGCCCCATGCTTCCTGGACCCCCAGGAGGAGGTGCAGCTGGTGGCTTGGGTTGGAAGGGACCTTCAAACAGCAATCTGTCTGATCCAACAGCCCTGCCATGGGCAGGGACATCTTCATCCTGACCAGGTTGGTCAGAGACCTGCCAGCCTGAGCTGGAGTGGTTCCAGGGATGGTGGCACTTGAGGACATGGTTTGATGGCCATGGTGGTGTTAGGTTGATGGACTGAATAGTTCTAAGGGTGGTGGCACTTGGGGACATGGTTTAGTGGCTATGGTTGGACTGCATGATCTTAGAGGTCTTTTCCAACTGAACCATTCCTATGATTCTATGAACAGGCTGCCCAGGGAGGTGGAGTCCCCATCCCTGGAGGTCTTTAAGAAAGGTGTGGCCATGGCACTTGGGGACATGGTTTAATGGCCATGGTGGTGTTGGTTGATGGACTGAATGGTTCTAGGGATGGTGACTCTTCAGGACACAGTTTAATGGCTATGGTTGGCCTGGATGACCTTAAAGGTCTTTTCCAGCTGAACCAATCCTCTGATTCTATAATCTATTATTCTCTGATTCTCTGATTCTGTGATTCTCTGATACTATAATTCTATGAACAGGTTGCCCAGGGAGGTGGTGGAGTCCCCATCCCTGGAGCTCCCATTGAGGAGCTGGAGCAGGGCCAGAGAAGGGCAACAAAGCTGGGGAAGGGTCTGGAGAACAGAGCTGGGGAGGAGCAGCTGAGGGAGCTGAGAGTGTTCAGCCTGGAGAAAAGAAGGCTGAGGGAGACCTCATTGCTGTCTACAGCTCCCTGAGAGGAGGCCAGGTGGGGGCTGGGCTCTTCTGTTTGGTATCAGATGATAGAAGGAGAGGAAATGGTCTCAAGTTGTGCCAGGGAAGGTTTAGGTTGGAGATGAGGATGAAGTGGTCAGGGATTGGCACAGGCTCTCCAGGGAGGTGGTGGAGTCCCCATCCCTGGAGGTGCTCAAGGACCCTGTGCCTATGGCACTTGGGGCCAGGGTTTGGTGGCCACAGTGGGGTTGGGTTGCTGCTTGGCCTGGATGATCCCAGAGGCCTTTTCCACCTCAACTCACCCTAGGATTCCATGAATCCCATCCCCACCCAGCCCTCTTGCAGGTCAGCAAGCAGTGAGCAGGGGAGAGCACATCCCAGAGCTCCACTCTGCTGTGCTGAGCTTTGGGGTTGAGTTTTGTTTTCTTTTGTTGTTGTTGTTGATGTGTGGTTTTTTTCCTCCCTTCCTCTCATTTCTGCTCAGAAAGGTCTGAGCTGCAGTAATGAGGCTCTTTCCTCTCTTTCCCTTCTCCCCCTTCTGCAGGAAGATACACAAAGTGTGCCAATGTAAATTGCTCCATTTGGAGGGCTAATTGCACTAAAAGGCAGCACTGATCTGTGGAGTTTGGTTGGTTTTTTTTTTTCCTTTCCAGTTCCCCCCCCCCCTTCCTCTCTCTCTCTCTCTATTTTACATTAGCAGCTGAGCTGTCAGCTCTGAAATGGAAACTCATTTTTAAGGGCTTTGCATTTCCAGTGGCTTCAACAATGAAAAATGTTCCCTGACAGTAATAGAAGGCAAACCTCATTAGAGAAACTTAAACCAAAGCAGCACAGTGCTAAAGCCCTCAGGCTGCTTCCAAGCATCTTAAGAGGGAACAAGAGCATTTTTCACATGACTCTCCCTGCCCTGTGGAGGGCTCTGGCTTCTTCCTGGCTGTAGCTGTGCCCTCAGGAGCAGTGCAGCTGCCATGCACAGGCTTTCAAAGGAGAGGGCAAATGGCTTTCTCTCAGGGGCCTTCTGAGGGTGGAGAATCACCACCAGCATCACCACCACCACTCCCAACCTCCTGAGTTGATGTTTTTTGGGGTGGTCAGGTCATCCCCATCGGGCTGTGACCCTTCCAGGGGTGGAGAAAGAACTCCCTCCCTCCTGGGCTGGCATTTTTGGGTGGTCAAATCACCCCTTGGGGCTGTGACCCCTCCAGAGATGGAGACCCTTCTCACCCTCCATCCTGGGCTGGCATTTTTGGGGTGGTCAAATCACCCCTTGGGGCTGTGATCCTTCCAGGGGTGGAGAACTCCCCTCCTGGGTTGGCACTTTTAGGGTGCTCAAATCATCTCTTGAGGCTGTGATCCTTCCAGGGGTGGAGAACTCCCCTCCTGGGCTGGCATTTCTGGGGTGGTCAAACCATCCCTTGGGGCTGTGACCCTTCCAGGGATGGAGAACTCCCCTCCTAGGTTGGCACTTTTAATGTGGTCAAATCACCCCTTGGGGCTGTGACCCCGCCAGGGGTGGAGACCCTTCTACCCCCACATCCTGGACTGGCTCACCTGAGTCCAACCCCCACCCTGCACTCAGCTGCAGCCAGAGCAGCTCACAGCCCCACACAACCTCACCTGGGATGGTTCCAGCCATGGGGCAGCTCCCAGCTCTCTGGGCAGCCTGGGCCAGGCTCTCCCCACCCTCAGGGTCAAACATTTCTCCCTTCTCTCCACTCTCCATCTCCCTCTTTCAGTTCAAACCATCCCCCCTTGGCCTGTCCCAACAGGCCCTGCTCCAAACTCTGTCCCCAGCTTTCTTCCAGCCCTGCAAGGCCACCAGAAGGTCTCTCTGGAGCCTTCTCCTCTCCAGGCTGCACAACCCCAACTCTCTCAGCCTGGCCTGACAGCAGAGGGCTTCCAGCCCTGCCAGCATTGCTGTGGCCTCCTCTGGCCCTGCTCCCACAGGTCCCTGTCTGTGCTGAGGGCTCCAGAGCTGCCCCAGCACTGCAGGTGGGGTCTGAGCAGAGCACAGCAGAGGGGCAGAATCCCCTCCCTGCCCCTGCTGCCCACACTGCTGGGCATCAGCCCAGGACAGGGCTGGCAGTGCATGATGCTAGGGAATGCAATAGCCCCCTGGCAGGGTGGCACAGAGGAGTGCCCAGGGCATGGCACAGCTCTATGGTGGGATGATAGTGTCCTCAGGACATGGCACAGCCACCCAGCCTGACTGTGACACGGTTCCCTGGGCTCCAGCCCCAGCCAAAGCCCCATCAGCCCCTCATGGATCCAGGAGAATGAATTTGGCTTTTTCTGGAGGGCTCCAGCTCTACAGGGCACCTGTTGGCAGCCCTGGGCACAGCCCCAGCTGAGCTGCTGCCTGAAGAAGGCACTGCCCTATCCATCTTGAGGGCACAAATCCATCAGTAGTGCCTGGCAGCTAGAGAAAAAGGCTCCAGGCTCTAAGCTAAAGGGGCAAGAGAAAGTATCAACATGTTTGCTATGCCCTAGTACCATCCTCACAGGCTCACAGCCTTCCCTGGCCAGCATCCTTCCCTATCAGCATCCTTCCCTGGCCACATCCTTCCTTACTAGCATCCTTCCCTACCACCATCCTTCCCTGCCAAATCCTTCCCTACCACCATCCTTCCCTGCCCAAATCCTTCCCTACCACCATCCTTCCCTGCCAAATCCTTCCCTACCACCATCCTTCCCTGGCCACATTCTTCCCTACCAGCTTCCTTCCCTACCAAATCTTTCCCTACCAGCATCCTTCCCTGCCACACATTTCCCTGGCCACATCCTTCCCTACCACCATCCTTCCCTGCCACATCCTTCCCTACCACCATCCCTCCCTGGCCACATCCTTCCCTGCCCATTCCTCCCCTTGGACTTCCCCAGGACTTTTTGAGAGGGATCCTTTCATCCTGGCCTCCACAAACCTCCTTCCTAAGGCACCTCCTGACCTTTCCTCCAGCACCAGCAGTGGGGCAGCCCCAGGACCTCCTCCCCACATCCCCCTCCACCTGCTCCTGCTCACAGTAGACCAGCCCCAGCCTGCTGAGCCTGAAGTCCTCCTCCCTCCCTTCTGGCCCAGAGGTGACATTTTGGGGACAATGTGAGGGAAATCTGTGCAGCCATTTTCCACTTAAGTGAAGGCAGAAGCCAGAGCCACTGTCCCTGGGCTGGCAGAGCACCCAAGGCTGGGGATGCTCTCTTGGGGTGATGCCTTCAGCACAGAGCATCCTTCCAGCAGCCATGCTGAGGGATTTGCTTTTCCCTGTGGCTTCTTTTTCTCCCCTTGGAACTCAATAAAATAACACAAAGCAAACCAAAATCAAAACACAACAGCTCCAACCCCATTTTAATTGGCACTGCAAATCCTCTGCTGTGGTTTCTCTCTTCCCTGATTTCTGGGGAGGGAATTTGACTGGAAACAAATTTGGACCAGCCTCCCCCCCTCCCCCCAAAAAAAAAAACCAAACCAAACCAAACCAAACCAAAAAAAGATTTCACTTCTTTGGGTTCCCAACACACACACAAAAACAAAACAAAACAAACCCAAATAAATAAATAAATAAATAAATCACTCTCCAGCTCTTTCAATTGCTTGATAAAAATCCCTGACAAATGGAAGACTGGGAGAGTTGGGGCTGCTCAGCCTGGAGAAAAGAAGGCTCCAAGGGAGAGCTTAGAGCAGCCTTCCAGTGCCTGAAGGGGCTCCAGGAGAGCTGGGGAGGGACTTTGGACAAGGGCTGGGAGTGACAGGATGAGAGATAATGGCTTTGAGCTGGGAGAGGGGAGATTGAGACTGGAGAGGAGGAAGGAATTCTTTGCAGTGAGGGTGGGGAGACACTGGCACAGGTTGCCCTTCCAGTCAAGTTATTGTTTGTTTGGTTTTTTTCCCCCCACCCTGGGTTCCTTAGAATATTTTTCACCCCCAGAAGGAGGCTCTGTGTCCTTCTTAGCTTTGGGAATAAGGACAAAATGCCTGACTGGAGGGAGGGAGAGGCAATGAAATCACAGCAGGGTAGCTTTAGGTTGCACATTAGGAGGAAGCTTCCCAGAGAGGTTGTGGAGTCTCCTTCTCTGGAGCCTTTCCAGACCCTTATGGATGTGTTGCTGTGTGACCTGTGCTGGATTCTCTGCTCCTGCTCTGGCAGGGGGGTTGGACTGGATGATCCCTGGAGGTCCCTTCCAACCCCTAACATCCTGTGAGCTGTGATGAGGGTGGAGAAGAGAAGGTTCCAGGCAGACCTCAGAGCAGCCTTCCAGTACTTGAAGGGGACCTACAAGAAAGCTGGGAAGGGACTTCGGACAAGGGCTGGGAGTGCCAGGATGAGGGACAATGGCTTTGAGCTGGGAGAGGAGAGATTGAGACTGGAGAGGAGGAAGGAATTCTTCAGAGTGAGGGTGGGGAGAGACACTGGCACAGGCTGCCCAGGGAGGCTGTGGCTGTCTCCTGCCTGGAGGTGCTCAAGGCCAGGCTGGATGAGGCCCTGAGCAAGGTGTGCTGGTGGGAGGTGTCCCTGCCCATGGCAGGGGGTTGGAACTGGATGAGCTTTAAGATCCCTTCCACCCAACCCACTCTATGGTTCTATATGGCTGGAGGACAGTGTCCCAGAGCCAGCACCACTGACGGAGGGCTGAGACTCCCCCAGCACCCCAAGGGGAAGCATCCAGCTCCTGCTTCAGCACAGCTGGGACCTGGCAGGGCTGCTGCACACAGCCTGGCTGCACCCAGGGGGAATCTTGGCTTTCTGTCAGGCCTTAAATAACCTCCCTTGGCACCTTGGGGTGGGGGTGGAGAGTGGGGACAGGAGGTGATCTCAGTGACAGAGCTGCCAGCCCATGCCAGCCGCTGGAGATTTCACACCACAGCAAAGTGCTTGCTGAGGGCAGAGAATCAGAGAATCAGAGAATGGTAAAATCACAGAATCACAGAATGATAGAATCATGGAATGATAGAATCAGAGAATCAGAGAATGATAGAATCAGAGAATCACAGAATCATAGAATCAGAGAATGATAGACTCATAGAATAGTCAGGGTTGGAAGGGACCACAAGGCTCAGCCAGTTCCAACCCCCCTGCCATGGGCAGGGACACCTCACACCAGATCAGGCTGGCCAGAGCCTCATCCAGCCTGGCTGCAAAAACCTCCAGGGATGGAGCCTCAACCACCTCCCTGGACAACCCATTCCAGGCTCTCAACACTCTCATGGGGAAGAACTTCTTCCTCACTTCCAGCCTGAATCTCCCCACTTCCAGCTTTATTCCATCCCCCCAGTCCTATCACTCCCTGACACCCTCCAAAGTCCCTCCCCAGCTTTCTTGGAGCCCACTTCAGATCCTGGAAGGCCACAAGAAGGTCTCCTGGGAGCCTTCTCCTCTCCAAACTGCACAACCCCAACTCTCTCAGGCTGTCCTCATAAAAGAGCAGCTCCAGCCCTCTGCTCATCCTGGTGGCCCTTCTCTGGACACCTTCCACCATGTCCATATCCCTCTTGTAATAGAGGCTCCAGAACTGAACACAGTACTCAAGGACACATCTGCAAGGCCTTTTTACCTCCCTTGTCCCCAGACACAGCTTCAGCTCAAGAGCTCAGGAGCTGAAGAGCCAGCACAGAGCCACAGCCACCCAGGGGCTGGGCAGGGCAGGGGCAATCCAGGATGGAGGATGCTGTGCCCTGCCCATCACCAGGGACACTCCTGGGGTGCCCAGGCTGGGTGGGAGGGCTTCTTTTATTTTTGGCCCCCACAGAAAAGTGATCAGAGGCTCACAGGATGTTAGGGGTGGGAAGGGACCTCTGAGAACTTCCAGTCCAACCCCCCTGGCAGAGCAGGAGCAGAGAATCCAGCACAGGTCACACAGGAACACATCCAGACAGGGCTGGGAAGGCTCCAGAGAAGGAGACTCCACAACCTCTCTGGGCAGCCTGCTCCAGGGCTCTGGGACCCTCACAGTGCAGAAGTTCCTCCTCATGTTGAGGTGCAACCTCCTGTGCTGGAGTTTCCATCCATTGCTCCTTGTCCTATCCCAGGGTGCAGCTGAGCAGAGCCTGTCCCTGTCCACTCCCTCCTGACCCCCAGCCCTCAGCTATTGATAGACATTGATCAGATCCCTTTCAGCCTTCTCCTCTCCAGACTCTCACCCCCAGGGCTCTCAGCTTCTCCTCCCCAGGCAGTGCTCCAATCCCTTCAGCATCCTTGCAGCCCTCCCTTGGACTCTCTCCAGCAGATCCCTGTCCCTCCTGAACTGGGGAGCCCAGACCTGGATGCAATATTCCAGGTGAGGTCTCAGCAGGGCAGAGCAGAGGGGGAGGAGAACCTCCCTGGCTCTGCTGGCCACACTCTGAGTGCCCCCCAGGATCCCATTGGCCTTCTTGGCCACCAGGGCACATTGCTGTCCCATGCAGAACTTGTAGTCCACCAGCTGTGCTCCCAGTTCAGGCACAGCAGGGTTAAGCCAAGCCCATGGTGGTGCTGTGCTCTCAGGATCCTGTGTTCTCTCCTCCCTGCTGCTGGGGACAGCAGGCAGCTCTCTGCTCCCCTCCCACTCCTCTCTTACTCACTGGAGCAGATCTGGACTCCAGATGGGACTGGAACCAGTTCTCCTCACAGAAGCTTTGGGGGGTAGGTGGTGAGGGACCAGGAGCCCAATCCAGCCCCCCCCCCACAGGACCAGTGCACCCCAGGGACTCCCAGAGCAGCTTCCTCAGCTCCATTCTCAGCTGCCAGGAGCTGGAGAGCTCCCCAGTCAGAGGGGAGCTGGGGAGGGACTTTGGAGGGTGTCAGGGAGTGATAGGACTGGAGGGGATGGAGCAAAACTAGAAGTGGGGAGATTCAGATTGGGTGTGAGGAAGAAATTCTTCCCCATGAGGGTGGTGAGAGCCTGGCAGAGGTTGCCCAGGGAGGTGGTGGAAGCCTCATCCCTGGAGGTTTTTGCAGCCAGGCTGGATGTGGCTGTGAGCAACCTGCTGTGGTGTGAGGTGTCCCTGCCCATGGCAGGGGGGTTGGAGCTGGCTGAGCCTTGAGCTCCCTTCCAACCCTGACAATTCCATGAGTCTATGAATCTCCCCACTTCCAGTTTTGCTCCATCCCCCCCAGTCCTGTCACTCCCTGACACCCTCAAAAGTCCCTCCCCAGCTTTCTTGTACCTCCCTTCAGATACTGGTAGGCCACAAGAAGGTCTCCTGGGAGCCTGGTGCCACCAGGTTAGGAACATACCTATGGAACACCTTGCAGCCCTCCCAGAGGGTGGACAGCAGGACCTCTGCTCTCCACCACAGCCTGAGACTGGGGGCAGCCAAAGCCAAGGCCAAGAGCTGTCAGATTCTGAAGCCAGATCCCATTGGAGATGGAGGTAAGGGGATGCACCTTGGAGTACATCCTGGAAAGCCTTGGAGATGGGGCTGAGGAGGAGGAGGAGCAGGGAGTGGGACCATTGTGGGAGACAGGGATGGCAAATCCATTAATCTTTGGAGACAGAATCCCCAGCACCAGGGAGGACAGGGGAAGAGACACCTCATTTGTTATCAGGTGTATTGGGAGGCTCAGCTCCTTTAATGATCTCACCAAATTCTCCAGCCCATCCATCAAGTTCCTACCACCAACCTGCCCAGACCACCACCCACAGACCAGCTGGGGAGCTCTGCAGGGAGCCAAGGTGCTGCTGCACCCCCCCCCCCCCCTACCCAGGCAGGCAGGCAGGCAGGCTGGCTGCAGCTGCTCCTCAGCCCCACCATGGATCTCCATCCAGGCTGTGGGACAGCAGCTCCTCTCCCTGCTTGGGAATTCAGCACTGGGCAAGCCAGAAGCACCCTGAGATGCCAACCAGTCCATGGAGGTGGCAGCATCCCCCCCATGGGAGGGGCTGGGGAGGTAGGTCACAGACTCACAGACTGCATGGGGGTGGAAGGCACCCCCAGAGGTCATCTTGCCTAGCAGCCCCGCAGGCAGCAGGGACACCTCCAGCTAGAGCAGGATGCCCAGGGCCACAGCAAGTCTGATCTTGAATGTCTCCAGAGATGGGGCCTCCACCACCTCCCTGGGCAGCCTGTGCTAGTATTTCACCACTCTCACTGTAAAGAACTTGGGAGTGATGTCCTCCGCTCCAGGAATCAGCTCCCAGCCTGGAGCAGAGCCTGGGACTTGCTGGGGCAGGCTCAGCTGCAAGTTCCCTGCAGCTCCTGGTGCTTGAGTTTGGCTTTATCCCAGCTAGGGCTGAGGCTTCAGCTCCTTCCAGCAGCCCCTTTCCATCTGGGTGAGACCTTCCTTGGTGAGAAGTACTGGGAGAGGAGACACTTGGGGAGCCATGGAACAAGTGTGGTGGAGTGAGGAGCTCCAGGGTGATGCTGATGAGGTGCTCCAGCCTGATGATGAGCTGCTCCAGCATGATACCTGTGAGACTCTCCAACATAATGCTGATGAGGTTCTCCAGCAGGATGGTGTTGAGCTGCTCCACCATCGTGGTGGCACCAGCTCCCCCCAGAGGGGGGATCCCCCCCACAGAGGGATCCTTCCAGCACCACCTCCACATACATGCCAGCAGCAAGGGCCTGAACCCAGGCCTGGGAGCAGCTCCCCAGGGTGCTGCTGTGTGACAAAAACATTCCAGTGAGGGAGCTGTGCAAACCAGCAGCTCCTTAATCACCCACTCCTTTAATTGCTTTTCCTGCCAAATTGGTTACAGATAAATAATTAAAGCCAGAAAAGTGGCTTTGGATGCATCCTTCTGGACGAGGCAGGTCAGCAGCCCCAGAGAAAAGCCTTTGCCTCCTGGGCTGGCATCCACCTCAAGCAGGGCTGGGGGCACCCAGCTGAGGGGGGCAGGGGGGTGGTCCTGGGAGGGGTCCAGGCTCAGCTCTGCCTGCTGACCTGCAAGGGGGGTGAAGGTGGCTGCCTGGGGGGTGGCTCCCACTCCAGGGTGGGGTCTGCAGTGCCCTTGGCTGCTAACTGTGCATGGGGATGGTGCCTGCAGAACTCCAAAGTCACTTGGCTGAGGGCTTCAATCTGCTGCCCTGTGAACACCCCCTGGGCATGCCCATGCCCATCCAACACTGACAAGGGTCCTCATTTCCCCTGCCTTGCCTCCTCCCCCCCTCCCCCCCACAGAGCCCTTTGTCAGAGGGCACAGCCCTGTGCTCCCCAGCTGGCTGGGGAATGGGCAGTGCCAGGATGCAGCCCTGGGCAAAGAGATGGTTCAGCCTTCAGCCCTGGGGGTGCCCACCCTGTGCAGCCTTGAGGTGATTGAATCAGGGCAGAATCTCACCAAGGCAGGGGCAGGAAGGGCTGTCTTGAGCCTCCACATCTCAGGAGCATGTGGCCTGCTCCATGTCTCTGTCCAGGCCTGCTGATGGATGTGCAGCAATCCCATCCCTTCCCATCCCATCCCCATCCATATCCCAACCCATCCCATCCCATCTGCATCCCATCCCATCTTATCTCATCCCATCCCATCTGCAACTCATCTCATTCTGTCTGCACCTCTTCCAAACCCATTCTATCCCATTCTATCCCATGCCATCTCATCCCTCCTCTTCCCATCCCATCCCCATCCATATGCCAGCCCAACCCATTCCATCCTATCTGCATCCCATCCCATCTGCATCCCATCCTATCCCAATTCATCTCATTCCATCTCATCCCATCCCATCCCATCCCATCCCATCCCATCCCATCCCACCCCACAGGGTCCAGCCTGGGTGTCACAGCTGAACACCAGACACCTTTCCCCATTCCTGGGACAGGCAGCACACAAATGCTGGCACCCCCCCCACGTGGGACACTGTTCCCAGCTAATTCCTAGGCTCCAGCAGCTCCTGGCCCCCACCAGCAGGGCTCAGGGCTGTGCTGGCCTGCAGAGCCCAGGGGATGGCCCAGCAGAGGTTGATGTTGCCTTGCTTTGAGCCCTTTCCAGTCAGCAGCAACTGAGAGGACTTTGGGGATTTCTCAAGCTTCCCAGAGGGACAGGAGAAGATCTTCCCAGAGCTGTTCCTTGCAGTGGTGGAGAGCTGGGCTGGGCCCAGGAGCAGCCTTGGGCTTAGCAGTCAGAGAATCACAGAACTGTCAGGGTTGGAAGGGACCTCAAGGCTCAGCCAGTCCCAACCCCCCTGCCATGGGCAGGGACACCTCACACCACAGCAGGTTGCTCACAGCCACATCCAGCCTGGCTGCAAAACCCTCCAGGGGTGAGGCTTCCACCACCTCCCTGGGCAACCTCTGCCAGTCTCTCACCACCTTCATGGCAAAGAATTTCTTCCTAACATCCAATCTGAATCTCCCCACTTCTAGTTTGGATCCATCCCCCCCAGTCCTGTCACTCCCTGACACCCTCCAAAGTCCCTCCCCAGCTTTCTTGGAGCCCCCTGCAGATCCTGGAAGGCCACAAGAAGGTCTCCTGGGAGCCTTCTCCTCTCCAGACTGCACAACCCCAACTCTCTCAGGCTGTCTCCAGAGCAGAGCAGCTCCAGCCCTCTGCTCATCCTCGTGGCCCTTCTCTGGACACCTTCCAACCCCTCCAGATCCTTCCTGGAACAGAGGCTCCAGAACTGGACACAGAGCTCCAGGTGTGGTCTCAGCAGAGTGGAGCAGAGGAGGAGAATCCCCTCCCTGGCCCTGCTGGCCACACTTCTCCTGCTGCAGCCCAGGCTCTGCTTGGCTCTCTGGGCTGCAAGTGCTCACTGCTGGCTCCTGCTGAGCTTCTCATCCCCCAGCACCCCCAAGTCAGCTTCCTCCACTGCATTCTGATCCCCCCAGATCCCTTATTTGCTCTGGACCTTTTTGGTGGCCACACCAGACACTGCATCTTCTTCTCTCTTCTCCTGGGGAAGAGCTGGATGGGGTGGGCTCCTCCTAATGCTGCTCAACCCCAGGCACTCCCCACCTAGGGTGGTCCCCTCCATCCCCCTGCTCCATCTAGGACAATTTCAGCACCCTCCACTGCGTTCTGACTGTCTCAGCCACTTTCCCTTGCTGTCCTCATCTCCAGAAGTAGTTCACTAACTCAGCCATTTGAGGATCATCATTAATTTAATATCCTTCCTCATTTATTAATGGCCTCTACTTTGTCTTTGGCTCTCCAAGTATTTCCTTTTCCCCTTGATATGTTTGTAAAAGCCCTTCCCATTCCCCCCCCCCCCTCCCCTTAGCCTCATGGCTACCACTCATGTTTGCTTTTCCTGCTGTCTTTCAGGTTTCTCAGCAACCTTAAATGCCTTGAGCTCCTCTGGCTTCTCTCAGCTTCCAGGCAGGGCTCTTTTTCTCCTCCACACCACAGCTCTCCTGCTGGGGGGGCAGCTCCAGGAAGAAGTGGACCCCCCCACACACACTGCCTGCAGCAGATTCTAGCTGGGGCTTGAAAGAGTTCCAGGACTTCAAGCTGAGGGATTGGAGCTGGATGGATCTTTAAGGTCCCTTCCAACCCAAACTGTTCAAGGATTTTACTGCTGAGCCACCAGCACCAAACCACCTCCCTCAGCAGCACAGCCAAACATCTTTGAAACACCTCCAGGGATGGGGACTCCACCACCTCCCTGGGCAGCCTGGACCCAGCTTGAGAACCTTTGCTGGGAAGAAATTGTTCCTAATATCCAACCTGAACCTCCCCTCAGGCAGCTTGAGGCCATCTCCTGTTTTCCTGTCACTGGTTGCATGTGAGAAGAGACCAACTCCCACTTCACTCCAACCTCCTTTCAGGGAGCTGTAGAGAGCAATGAGGTCTCCTCTTCTGAAGACTAAACAACCTCAGCTCCTTCAGCTGCTCCTCAGAAGACCTAAACCTGAGCTTTAAGGTCCCTTCCAACCCAAACCCTTCTGTGGTTGGATGACTTTTAGAGGAGCAACCAAGACTGGTGGAGGGCCTTGAACACCTGTGACGAGCAGCTGAGGGAGCTGGGATTGTTCAGTCATCAGAAGAGGAGGCTGAGGGGAGACCTCATTGCTCTCTATAGCTCCCTGAAAGGAGGTTGGAGCCAGGTGGGGGTTGGGCTCACAGACAACAAGTGACAGTACAAGAGGAAATGGCCTCAAGTTGTGCCAGGGGAGGCTCAGGTTGGATGTCAGGAAAAATTTCTTCCCAGCAAAGGTTCTCAGGCACTGCCCCAGGCTGCCCAGGCAGGTGGTGAAGTCCCCATGCCTGGAGGTGTTTCAAAGCCATCTGGAGGTGGTGCTGAGGGAGGTGGTGCAGTGGTGGTGTCTTAGCAGCAGTGGTGGCATTGAGAGCTCTAAGGGAGGGGTTGGACTTGATGAGCTCCAAGCTCTCTTCCAACCTCAGCAGCTCCATGGTGCTGTGACTTGCTCTTGAGGGTCCTGATGGTGCCAGCAGAACAGGACCTCTGCTCCCTGCATCGTGAGAGCTTCCCAGAGTGACTGGAACAGGGCAGGGCATCCCTGAACCCCTCCCCAGGCACCCTCCCTGTCTGCCTGCCCTGCTCCACACCTCACAGAGATCAGCCAGCCCCTGGCATGGGGGTTTTGCCCTCCAAGTCTGACCCAGCTTTGCTTTGCAGCACTGCAGAGGGGCTGGCTGGCCCTTGCCATGTCTCCTGTAGCCAATACTCATCTTCCTGGGCTGCCTTCCCCGGGTTCTGGCCACGAACCAGCCTGGGTGGCTGGCAGCCAGGTCCAGTCCTCCCCATGCTGCTGCTGCTGCTTCCCTCCTCTTTGCCTCGGTGTTCCGATGGAGGTTGGGAGGTCCAGGATCCAAGACGATGTCAAGAAGAGCCTGGAGAGGAAGGCTTTGGGTCATTGCAGCCCCGTGGGAGGAGGAGGAGGAGGAAGAGGAGCGGGAGCACGGGAAGAGGCAGAACGATCCCGCAGGGCTGCGGAGCGGGTGGGAGCCCGGAGCAGATCGGAAGGGGAGGGTGGGCACCGCTGTGCTGTTGCCAGGGCGATGGGAAGCAGAGGGTTGGGGCTGGGTCTGTTTACATCAGAATGGTTGATTAATGAACGTACAGGCGAGATAACGAACCCAGGGCCCGCGGGCTCCTCCCTTCTCTCTCCATCACCAGGCAGCACTCCAGCGATCTGGCAGCGGAGCCTTCCCGGTGCACTTCATCGCCCCCCAGCCTGCGTCTGCCGACCAAAGCAGGTCCTAGGCAGCGTGCAGCAGTGTGGGGACATGAATCCGTGGGTGAAGAGAGCCCCCACGTGCCCGCCTTCATCCACCCGTGCCGGCCTTCACCCACCCGTGCCCCTCCGCAGCTGCGCTGCCCAGGCAGCGGCAGCGCTGGGACGTTCCTGTCGGCGGCTGCTGGGGAAACGAATCCAGCCCGGGCTGCCTCCCTGCAAACTCGGGAGAGCCTCCCCAGCTCCCACCACTGCTGGGGGAGCCGTCCAGGTTTTGGGTGCACCCTGGAGCGTGTTCCAGGTGTCCTGCATGGGTGTTGGGTAGCCAGGTGGGAAGCCCAGACAAGTTCTGCTACCCACCACCCTTCCAGGTCATCACCTGCCTCTGGACCTGCCATGAGATGGTTTGAGTCCTACCTACCACCCTCCCAGGTCTCTGTGGGTCTGCCTAGGTGCAGCTTGAGCCCACAGCTGTCACCCTCTGCTCACTTGGACAGCTGAATCTGTTGGGAGCAGGAGTTGGGGGCTGCTCTGGGAGCAGGAGCTGAGGGCTGCTGTGGGAGGGAGCAGGAGCTGGGGGCTGCCGTGGGAGGGAGCAGGAGCTGGGGGCTGCTCTGGGAGCAGGAGCTGAGGGCTGCTGTGGGAGGGAGCAGGAGCTGGGGGCTGCCGTGGGAGGGAGCAGGAGCTGGCGGCTGCCCTGGGAGCAGAGGGGCTGGGTGCAGCGAGGCTGGGGGGGCTCGGTGGGAGGCAGGGTGGTTTGTCCTGGCCAGGAGCCCTTCCCCACGGCGAGGCTGATGGGCTCGGTAGAAGGCAGGGTGAGCTTGTCCTGGCCGGGAACCCTTCCCCACGGTGGGGCTGGGTGCAGCGGGGCTGAGCCGAGCCCCGCAGAGCGCTGAGCCGGGAGGGGAGCGAGCTGCGGGGGCTGGAGCTGGTGTCAGACTTCAAAGGTTCGCGGGCTGTAAATATTTCACCAGGCTCTGCGAGGAGCAAAGAGACAGCGGCAATTAGAGCTGGGCACGTCCATGGCGAGCCGGCAGCGCAGGAGGATCAAAGCTGCGCGCTGGGAAGCCGGCGAGGAGCTCACCTGGGCAGGGGACCCAGCCCGGGCATGGCTGAGCTGACCCAGGCACCGCCTTGGGATGAGAGGAAATGGCCTCAATTTGTACCTGGGGAGGTTCAGGTTGGACCTGAGGAACAATTTCTTCCCTGGCCAGGAGCAGGCAGGGGGAGCTTGCAGCACAGAAGGCAGATCCCAGCCTGGGCTGCATCCAAAGCAGCATTGCCTGCAGAGCCTGAGAGGTGATTCTGCCACTTGGCTCTGCTGAGACCTCACCTGGAGCACTGTGTGCAGCTCTGGAGCCCTCAGCACAGGAAGGACCTGGAGCTGATGGAGAGGGTCCAGAGGAGGCCATGGAATGCTCAGGGGGTTGGAGCAGCTCTGCTATGAGGCCAGGCTGAGGGAGCTGGGGGTGTTCAGCCTGGAGAAGAGAAGGCTCCAGGGAGACCTGAGAGCAGCTTCCAGTACCTGAAGGAGGCTACAGGAAGGCTGCAGAGAGACTGTTTGCAAAGGCCTGCAGGGACAGGAGCAGGGACAATGGTTTGGAATGAGAGCAGAGCAGATTGGGATTGGATGTGAGGAACAAGTTCTGCACCAGGAGGGTGGTGGAACACTGGAAGAGGTTGCCCAGGGAGGTGGTTGAGGCTCCAGCCCTGGAGATATTCAATGTGAGGCTGGACAGGGCTCTGGGCACCTGATCCAGCTGGGGATGCCCCTGCTGAGTGCAGAGGGGCTTGGACTGGATGAGCTTTGGAGCTCTCTTCCAACCCATTCTATGATTCACCAAAAGGTCATCAGGGGTTGGCAGAGGCTGCCCAGGGAGGTGGTGGAGTCCCCATGCCTGGAAGTGTTCAAGGACCCTGTGGCCATGGCACCTGGGGCCAGGGTTTGGTGGCCATGGGGGGGTTGGGTTGCTGGTTGGGTTGGATGATCCCAGAGGCCTTTCCCAACCCAAACAGTTCTGTGTTCTACCAGCTGTGTGCAGGGAGGTGCTTAGGGCCTGGCTGCACTCCCTCCTCTCCAGATCTTTTCCAACCAGCTGCTTCTGTGACTCTGTGCTCTCTGCCAGGGCTGCCACTGCCTGCCCATGGCTGAGGACACCAAGGAGCTGCAGCCCATGTCCCCCCCTCCCTCCACCTCACCCTGCCAGCAGCTGCTGCCCAGCCAAGCACCCATGGTGGTGGGCATGGGGCTGGGTTCTTGAAGCTGCCTCCTTGCAGCACCCTGCTCCTCCCCATCCTGCCCTGCTTTGCCCCCCACAAAGCTGTGGGCACAGCCCAGAGGGGTGGCAGGTCCCACGGGCACTGACAGAGTTGTTGCAGTGGGCACCAAGCCCTAACGGGGAGCTGTAGGGCACAGAGTGGTACAGGATGGCACAGGGTGGAACAGGGTGGCACAGGGTGGCACAGGGCACCCCAGAGCCAGGAGCTGCTGTGCTGGGAGAGGCAGGGCTGCTGCCTGCACTGCCTGCTCAGGCTCCCAGATTAAAAGGACTAATTAATTTGTCTTGGCTTCCAGGAGAAGTCTGCTGGAAGCCCTCTGAAGGGTATCCAGGCCCTGCTGCCAGGCTGGCACAGACAGGAGGGATGCCAACTCACCAAGAGATGGTCTCTTGGCCTCAAGGCCCTAAGGGACTGGCCCCAGGATGGCATTGGGGCTCAGTGGGAAGCTGGGGATGGACCCCAATACCCCATGCCCAGGCTAGCCCAGGGGTGGAGGGCCAGGGGCAAGCACCCTGTGTGCCAGCAGCTTGCTGTGCCCATCCCCACGTTGACACAGAGATGGGAGGTGGCACCAGCCACCCAGAGCTTGCATCCTGGTGTTGCCACTAACAGGAAAAAGCTTTGGGCTCCCTCTTCTTCCTGGCCAGCAGGGGAAAGGCCAGGGAGGTCCAAGCAGTCCTCTGAGCCCTGCTGAACCACACTGGCACCTTGGCACTCCAGCACAGTCCCCCAGCACTGGCACAAAAGAGCTGAGCTCAGGATGGGAGGTGGCATCCCGGGTGGCACACTGGCCTGGTGGTCCTGGCATGCACAAAGCCTCCATGGCACCAGGCACCCAATGCCAAGGGTGTTGCTGGGTCCCATCAGTGCCACCACACGTGGCACCCCATGGGTCTCCTGAGGGGTCTTGTGTGCTAGAGCCCAGGGGTGGTACAGAGGGGGCTGAGTAGGCAGGGAGTGCTGGGGGCATGCAGTGTGCCATGGGATGTGTGTGTGTGTGCCATGGGATGTGTGTGTGTGCCATGGGATGTGTGTGTGTGCCAGGGGATGTGTGTGTGTGTGCCATGGGATGTGTGTGTGTGTGCCAGGGGATGTGTGTGTGTGCCAGGGGATGTGTGTGTGCCAGGGGATGTGTGTGTGTGTGCCAGGGGATGTGTGTGTGTGCCAGGGGATGTGTGTGTGTGTGCCATGGGATGTGTGTGTGTGCCATGGGATGTGTGTGTGTGTGCCATGGGATGTGTGTGTGTGTGCCAGGGGATGTGTGTGTGTGTGCCATGGGATGTGTGTGTGCCATGGGATGTGTGTGTGTGTGCCATGGGATGTGTGTGTGTGCCATGGGATGTGTGTGTGTGTGCCATGGGATGTGTGTGTGTGCCATGGGATGTGTGTGTGTGTGCCATGGGATGTGTGTGTGTGTGCCAGGGGATGTGTGTGTGTGCCAGGGGATGTGTGTGTGTGTGCCATGGGATGTGTGTCTGTGTGCCAGGGGATGTGTGTGTGTGTGCCAGGGGATGTGTGTGTGTGTGCCATGGGATGTGTGTGTGTGCCAGGGGATGTGTGTGTGTGTGCCATGGGATGTGTGTGTGTGCCAGGGGATGTGTGTGTGTGTGCCATGGGATGTGTGTGTGTGCCAGGGGATGTGTGTGTGTGTGCCATGGGATGTGTGTGTGTGTGCCATGGGATGTGTGTGTGTGCCAGGGGATGTGTGTGTGTGTGCCATGGGATGTGTGTGTGTGTGCCATGGGATGTGTGTGTGTGCCAGGGGATGTGTGTGTGTGTGCCATGGGATGTGTGTGTGTGTGCCATGGGATGTGTCTGTGTGCCAGGGGATGTGTGTGTGTGTGCCATGGGATGTGTGTGTGTGCCAGGGGATGTGTGTGTGTGTGCCATGGGATGTGTGTGTGTGTGCCATGGGATGTGTGTGTGTGCCAGGGGATGTGTGTGTGTGTGTGCCATGGGATGTGTGTGTGTGTGCCATGGGATGTGTGTGTGTGTGCCATGGGATGTGTGTGTGTGCCATGGGATGTGTGTGTGTGTGCCATGGGATGTGTGTGTGTGTGCCATGGGATGTGTGTGTGTGACAGGGGATGTGTGTGTGTGAGCCATGGGATGTGTGTGTGTGTGCCATGGGATGTGTGTGTGTGTGCCATGGGATGTGTGTGTGTGCCATGGGATGTGTGTGTGTGCCATGGGATGTGTGTGTGTGTGCCATGGGATGTGTGTGTGTGTGCCATGGGATGTCTGTGTGTGCCAGGGGATGTCTGTGTGTGTGTGCCAGGGGATGTGTGTGTGTGCCATGGGATGTCTGTGTGTGCCAGGGGATGTCTGTGTGTGTGCCAGGGGATGTGTGTGTGTGTGCCATGGGATGTGTGTGTGTGTGCCATGGGATGTGTGTGTGTGCCATGGGATGTGTGTGTGTGCCATGGGATGTGTGTGTGTGCCATGGGATGTGTGTGTGTGCCATGGGATGTGTGTGTGTGTGCCATGGGATGTGTGTGTGTGCCATGGGATGTGTGTGTGTGCCAGGGGATGTGTGTGTGTGTGCCATGGGATGTGTGTGTGTGCCATGGGATGTGTGTGTGTGCCAGGGGATGTGTGTGTGTGTGCCATGGGATGTGTGTGTGTGTGCCATGGGATGTGTGTGTGTGTGCCAGGGGATGTGTGTGTGTGCCAGGGGATGTGTGTGTGTGTGCCATGGGATGTGTGTGTGTGTGCCATGGGATGTGTGTGTGTGTGCCATGGGATGTGTGTGTGTGTGCCATGGGATGTGTGTGTGTGTGCCATGGGATGTGTGTGTGTGTGCCATGGGATGTGTGTGTGTGTGCCAGGGATGTGTGTGTGTGCCATGGGATGTGTGTGTGTGTGCCAGGGGATGTGTGTGTGTGTGCCAGGGGATGTGTGTGTGTGTGCCATGGGATGTGTGTGTGTGCCATGGGATGTGTGTGTGTGTGCCAGGGGATGTGTGTGTGTGTGCCATGGGATGTGTGTGTGTGTGCCATGGGATGTGTGTGTGTGCCATGGGATGTGTGTGTGTGTGCCATGGGATGTGTGTGTGTGTGCCATGGGATGTGTGTGTGTGCCAGGGGATGTGTGTGTGTGTGCCATGGGATGTGTGTGTGTGTGCCATGGGATGTGTGTGTGTGCCAGGGGATGTGTGTGTGTGCCAGGGATGTGTGTGTGTGTGCCATGGGATGTGTGTGTGTGTGCCATGGGATGTGTGTGTGTGTGCCATGGGATGTGTGTGTGTGCCAGGGGATGTGTGTGTGTGTGCCATGGGATGTGTGTGTGTGTGCCATGGGATGTGTGTGTGTGTGCCATGGGATGTGTGTGTGTGTGCCATGGGATGTGTGTGTGTGCCAGGGGATGTGTGTGTGTGCCATGGGATGTGTGTGTGTGTGCCATGGGATGTGTGTGTGTGCCATGGGATGTGTGTGTGTGTGCCATGGGATGTGTGTGTGTGCCAGGGATGTGTGTGTGTGCCATGGGATGTGTGTGTGTGCCATGGGATGTGTGTGTGTGTGCCATGGGATGTGTGTGTGTGTGCCATGGGATGTGTGTGTGTGTGCCATGGGATGTGTGTGTGTGCCATGGGATGTGTGTGTGTGTGCCATGGGATGTGTGTGTGTGCCATGGGATGTGTGTGTGTGCCATGGGATGTGTGTGTGTGTGCCAGGGGATGTGTGTGTGTGCCAGGGGATGTGTGTGTGTGCCATGGGATGTGTGTGTGTGTGCCATGGGATGTGTGTGTGCCATGGGGTGTGTGTGTGTGCCATGGGATGTGTGTGTGTGTGCCATGGGATGTGTGTGTGTGTGCCATGGGATGTGTGTGTGTGCCAGGGGATGTGTGTGTGTGTGCCATGGGATGTGTGTGTGTGTGCCATGGGATGTGTGTGTGTGTGCCATGGGATGTGTGTGTGTGCCAGGGGATGTGTGTGTGTGCCATGGGATGTGTGTGTGTGCCAGGGGATGTGTGTGTGTGCCAGGGATGTGTGTGTGTGTGCCATGGGATGTGTGTGTGTGCCATGGGATGTGTGTGTGTGTGCCATGGGATGTGTGTGTGTGTGCCAGGGGATGTGTGTGTGTGTGCCAGGGGATGTGTGTGTGTGCCATGGGATGTGTGTGTGTGCCAGGGGATGTGTGTGTGTGTGCCAGGGGATGTGTGTGTGTGTGCCATGGGATGTGTGTGTGTGCCATGGGATGTGTGTGTGTGCCATGGGATGTGTGTGTGTGTGCCATGGGATGTGTGTGTGTGTGCCATGGGATGTGTGTGTGTGTGCCAGGGGATGTGTGTGTGTGTGCCATGGGATGTGTGTGTGTGCCATGGGATGTGTGTGTGTGTGCCATGGGATGTGTGTGTGTGTGCCATGGGATGTGTGTGTGTGTGCCATGGGATGTGTGTGTGTGTGCCATGGGATGTGTGTGTGTGCCATGGGATGTGTGTGTGTGTGCCATGGGATGTGTGTGTGTGTGCCAGGGGATGTGTGTGTGTGTGCCATGGGATGTGTGTGTGTGCCATGGGATGTGTGTGTGTGCCAGGGGATGTGTGTGTGTGCCATGGGATGTGTGTGTGTGCCATGGGATGTGTGTGTGTGTGCCATGGGATGTGTGTGTGTGCCATGGGATGTGTGTGTGTGTGCCATGGGATGTGAGTGTGCCATGGGATGTGTGTGTGTGTGCCAGGGGATGTGTGTGTGTGCCATGGGATGTGTGTGTGTGTGCCATGGGATGTGTGTGTGTGCCATGGGATGTGTGTGTGTGCCAGGGGATGTGTGTGTGTGTGCCATGGGATGTGTGTGTGTGTGCCATGGGATGTGTGTGTGTGTGCCAGGGGATGTGTGTGTGTGTGCCAGGGGATGTGTGTGTGTGTGCCAGGGGATGTGTGTGTGTGTGCCAGGGATGTGTGTGTGTGCCATGGGATGTGTGTGTGTGTGCCATGGGATGTGTGTGTGTGCCATGGGATGTGTGTGTGTGCCTTGGGATGTGTGTGTGTGCCATGGGATGTGTGTGTGTGTGCCAGGGGATGTGTGTGTGTGTGCCATGGGATGTGTGTGTGTGCCATGGGATGTGTGTGTGTGCCAGGGGATGTGTGTGTGTGTGCCATGGGATGTGTGTGTGTGCCATGGGATGTGTGTGTGTGTGCCTTGGGATGTGTGTGTGTGGGCCAGGGGATGTGTGTGTGTGTGCCTTGGGATGTGTGTGTGTGTGCCAGGGGATGTGTGTGTGTGCCATGGGATGTGTGTGTGTGCCAGGGGATGTGTGTGTGTGCCAGGGGATGTGTGTGTGTGTGCCATGGGATGTGTGTGTGCCATGGGATGTGTGTGTGTGTGCCATGGGATGTGTGTGTGTGTGCCAGTGGATGTGTGTGTGTGCCATGGGATGTGTGTGTGTGCCATGGGATGTGTGTGTGTGCCAGGGATGTGTGTGTGCCAGGGGATGTGTGTGTGTGTGCCATGGGATGTGTGTGTGTGTGCCATGGGATGTGTGTGTGTGTGCCAGGGGATGTGTGTGTGTGTGCCATGGGATGTGTGTGTGTGTGCCATGGGATGTGTGTGTGTGCCATGGGATGTGTGTGTGTGCCATGGGATGTGTGTGTGTGTGCCATGGGATGTGTGTGTGTGTGCCATGGGATGTGTGTGTGTGCCATGGGATGTGTGTGTGTGTGCCAGGGGATGTGTGTGTGTGCCAGGGGATGTGTGTGTGTGCCATGGGATGTGTGTGTGTGTGCCAGGGGATGTGTGTGTGTGTGCCATGGGATGTGTGTGTGTGTGCCATGGGATGTGTGTGTGTGCCATGGGATGTGTGTGTGTGTGCCAGGGGATGTGTGTGTGTGTGCCATGGGATGTGTGTGTGTGCGTGGGGATGTGTGTGTGTGCCATGGGATGTGTGTGTGTGTGCCAGGGGATGTGTGTGTGTGCCATGGGATGTGTGTGTGTGCCATGGGATGTGTGTGTGTGTGCCATGGGATGTGTGTGTGTGTGCCAGGGGATGTGTGTGTGTGTGCCATGGGATGTGTGTGTGTGCCATGGGATGTGTGTGTGTGTGCCAGGGGATGTGTGTGTGTGCCAGGGATGTGTGTGTGTGCCAGGGATGTGTGTGTGTGTGCCATGGGATGTGTGTGTGTGCCATGGGATGTGTGTGTGTGCCAGGGGATGTGTGTGTGTGTGCCATGGGATGTGTGTGTGTGTGCCAGGGGATGTGTGTGTGTGTGCCATGGGATGTGTGTGTGTGCCATGGGATGTGTGTGTGTGTGCCAGGGGAGCTGTGTGTGTGCCATGGGATGTGTGTGTGTGTGCCAGGGGATGTGTGTGTGTGTGCCATGGGATGTGTGTGTGTGCCATGGGATGTGTGTGTGTGCCATGGGATGTGTGTGTGTGCCAGGGATGTGTGTGTGTGCCATGGGATGTGTGTGTGTGCCAGGGGATGTGTGTGTGTGCCATGGGATGTGTGTGTGTGCCATGGGATGTGTGTGTGTGCCATGGGATGTGTGTGTGTGTGCCAGGGGATGTGTGTGTGTGCCATGGGATGTGTGTGTGTGTGCCAGGGGATGTGTGTGTGTGCCATGGGATGTGTGTGTGTGTGCCATGGGATGTGTGTGTGTGCCAGGGATGTGTGTGTGTGTGCCATGGGATGTGTGTGTGTGCCATGGGATGTGTGTGTGTGTGCCAGGGGATGTGTGTGTGTGTGCCATGGGATGTGTGTGTGTGTGCCAGGGGATGTGTGTGTGTGCCATGGGATGTGTGTGTGTGCCATGGGATGTGTGTGTGTGCCAGGGGATGTGTGTGTGTGTGCCAGGGGATGTGTGTGTGTGCCATGGGATGTGTGTGTGTGTGCCAGGGGATGTGTGTGTGTGCCAGGGGATGTGTGTGTGTGTGCCATGGGATGTGTGTGTGTGCCATGGGATGTGTGTGTGTGCCAGGGGATGTGTGTGTGTGCCATGGGATGTGTGTGTGTGCCAGGGGATGTGTGTGTGTGCCATGGGATGTGTGTGTGTGCCAGGGGATGTGTGTGTGTGTGCCATGGGATGTGTGTGTGTGCCAGGGATGTGTGTGTGTGCCATGGGATGTGTGTGTGTGTGCCATGGGATGTGTGTGTGTGCCATGGGATGTGTGTGTGTGTGCCATGGGATGTGTGTGTGTGTGCCAGGGGATGTGTGTGTGTGCCATGGGATGTGTGTGTGTGCCAGGGGATGTGTGTGTGTGTGCCATGGGATGTGTGTGTGTGTGCCAGGGGATGTGTGTGTGTGTGCCAGGGGATGTGTGTGTGTGTGCCATGGGATGTGTGTGTGTGTGCCATGGGATGTGTGTGTGTGCCAGGGATGTGTGTGTGTGCCATGGGATGTGTGTGTGTGTGCCATGGGATGTGTGTGTGTGCCAGGGATGTGTGTGTGTGCCAGGGGATGTGTGTGTGTGTGCCAGGGATGTGTGTGTGTGCCATGGGATGTGTGTGCGTGCCAGGGGATGTGTGTGTGTGCCAGGGGATGTGTGTGTGTGTGCCATGGGATGTGTGTGTGCCATGGGATGTGTGTGTGTGCCATGGGATGTGTGTGTGTGCCATGGGATGTGTGTGTGTGTGCCAGGGGATGTGTGTGTGTGCCATGGGATGTGTGTGTGTGTGCCATGGGATGTGTGTGTGTGCCAGGGGATGTGTGTGTGTGCCAGGGATGTGTGTGTGTGCCATGGGATGTGTGTGTGTGCCATGGGATGTGTGTGTGTGCCAGGGGATGTGTGTGTGTGCCAGGGGATGTGTGTGTGTGTGCCATGGGATGTGTGTGTGTGTGCCATGGGATGTGTGTGTGTGTGCCATGGGATGTGTGTGTGTGTGCCATGGGATGTGTGTGTGTGCCAGGGATGTGTGTGTGTGTGCCATGGGATGTGTGTGTGTGTGCCATGGGATGTGTGTGTGTGTGCCATGGGATGTGTGTGTGTGTGCCATGGGATGTGTGTGTGTGTGCCATGGGATGTGTGTGTGTGTGCCATGGGATGTGTGTGTGTGCCATGGGATGTGTGTGTGTGTGCCATGGGATGTGTGTGTGTGCCATGGGATGTGTGTGTGTGCCATGGGATGTGTGTGTGTGCCATGGGATGTGTGTGTGTGTGCCATGGGATGTGTGTGTGTGCCATGGGATGTGTGTGTGTGCCATGGGATGTGTGTGTGTGTGCCAGGGATGTGTGTGTGTGCCATGGGATGTGTGTGTGTGTGCCAGGGGATGTGTGTGTGTGTGCCAGGGGATGTGTGTGTGTGCCAGGGATGTGTGTGTGTGCCATGGGATGTGTGTGTGTGCCATGGGATGTGTGTGTGTGTGCCATGGGATGTGTGTGTGTGCCATGGGATGTGTGTGTGTGCCATGGGATGTGTGTGTGTGCCATGGGATGTGTGTGTGTGCCATGGGATGTGTGTGTGTGCCAGGGGATGTGTGTGTGTGCCATGGGATGTGTGTGTGTGTGCCATGGGATGTGTGTGTGTGCCAGGGGATGTGTGTGTGTGCCATGGGATGTGTGTGTGTGTGCCATGGGATGTGTGTGTGTGTGCCATGGGATGTGTGTGTGTGTGCCAGGGGATGTGTGTGTGTGTGCCATGGGATGTGTGTGTGTGTGCCAGGGGATGTGTGTGTGTGTGCCAGGGGATGTGTGTGTGTGCCATGGGATGTGTGTGTGTGCCAGGGGATGTGTGTGTGTGTGCCAGGGGATGTGTGTGTGTGCCATGGGATGTGTGTGTGTGTGCCATGGGATGTGTGTGTGTGTGCCATGGGATGTGTGTGTGTGCCATGGGATGTGTGTGTGTGCCAGGGGATGTGTGTGTGTGTGCCATGGGATGTGTGTGTGTGCCATGGGATGTGTGTGTGTGCCATGGGATGTGTGTGTGTGTGCCAGGGGATGTGTGTGTGTGCCATGGGATGTGTGTGTGTGCCAGGGGATGTGTGTGTGTGTGCCAGGGGATGTGTGTGTGTGCCAGGGGATGTGTGTGTGTGTGCCATGGGATGTGTGTGTGTGTGCCATGGGATGTGTGTGTGTGTGCCAGGGGATGTGTGTGTGTGTGCCATGGGATGTGTGTGTGTGCCATGGGATGTGTGTGTGTGAGCCAGGGGATGTGTGTGTGTGCCAGGGGATGTGTGTGTGTGCCAGGGGATGTGTGTGTGTGCCATGGGATGTGTGTGTGTGCCAGGGGATGTGTGTGTGTGCCATGGGATGTGTGTGTGTGTGCCATGGGATGTGTGTGTGTGCCATGGGATGTGTGTGTGTGCCAGGGGATGTGTGTGTGTGCCATGGGATGTGTGTGTGTGCCAGGGGATGTGTGTGTGTGTGCCATGGGATGTGTGTGTGTGCCATGGGATGTGTGTGTGTGCCAGGGGATGTGTGTGTGTGTGTGCCATGGGATGTGTGTGTGTGTGCCATGGGATGTGTGTGTGTGTGCCATGGGATGTGTGTGTGTGTGCCATTGGATGTGTGTGTGTGTGCCAGGGGATGTGTGTGTGTGTGCCATGGGATGTGTGTGTGTGTGCCAGGGGATGTGTGTGTGTGTGCCATGGGATGTGTGTGTGTGCCAGGGGATGTGTGTGTGTGTGCCAGGGATGTGTGTGTGTGTGCCAGGGGATGTGTGTGTGTGTGCCATGGGATGTGTGTGTGTGCCATGGGATGTGTGTGTGTGTGCCAGGGGATGTGTGTGTGTGCCATGGGATGTGTGTGTGTGTGCCAGGGGATGTGTGTGTGTGTGCCAGGGGATGTGTGTGTGTGCCATGGGATGTGTGTGTGTGTGCCATGGGATGTGTGTGTGTGCCATGGGATGTGTGTGTGTGCCATGGGATGTGTGTGTGTGCCAGGGGATGTGTGTGTGTGCCAGGGATGTGTGTGTGTGCCATGGGATGTGTGTGTGTGTGCCATGGGATGTGTGTGTGTGTGCCATGGGATGTGTGTGTGTGCCATGGGATGTGTGTGTGTGTGCCATGGGATGTGTGTGTGTGCCAGGGATGTGTGTGTGTGTGCCATGGGATGTGTGTGTGTGCCAGGGGATGTGTGTGTGTGTGCCAGGGGATGTGTGTGTGTGCCAGGGGATGTGTGTGTGTGCCATGGGATGTGTGTGTGTGTGCCATGGGATGTGTGTGTGTGCCAGGGGATGTGTGTGTGTGTGCCATGGGATGTGTGTGTGTGCCAGGGGATGTGTGTGTGTGTGCCAGGGGATGTGTGTGTGTGCCAGGGGATGTGTGTGTGTGCCATGGGATGTGTGTGTGTGTGCCAGGGGATGTGTGTGTGTGTGCCATGGGATGTGTGTGTGTGCCAGGGGATGTGTGTGTGTGTGCCATGGGATGTGTGTGTGTGTGCCATGGGATGTGTGTGTGTGCCATGGGATGTGTGTGTGTGTGCCAGGGGATGTGTGTGTGTGTGCCATGGGATGTGTGTGTGTGTGCCATGGGATGTGTGTGTGTGCCATGGGATGTGTGTGTGTGTGCCATGGGATGTGTGTGTGTGTGCCAGGGGTTGTGTGTGTGTGTGCCATGGGATGTGTGTGTGTGTGCCATGGGATGTGTGTGTGTGTGCCAGGGGATGTGTGTGTGTGTGCCATAGGATGTGTGTGTGTGTGCCATGGGATGTGTGTGTGTGCCAGGGGATGTGTGTGTGTGCCATGGGATGTGTGTGTGTGTGCCATGGGATGTGTGTGTGTGTGCCATGGGATGTGTGTGTGTGTGCCAGGGGATGTGTGTGTGTGTGCCATGGGATGTGTGTGTGTGTGCCATGGGATGTGTGTGTGTGCCATGGGATGTGTGTGTGTGTGCCAGGGGATGTGTGTGTGTGTGCCATGGGATGTGTGTGTGTGTGCCATGGGATGTGTGTGTGTGTGCCATGGGATGTGTGTGTGTGTGCCAGGGGATGTGTGTGTGTGCCATGGGATGTGTGTGTGTGTGCCATGGGATGTGTGTGTGTGTGCCATGGGATGTGTGTGTGTGTGCCAGGGATGTGTGTGTGTGCCATGGGATGTGTGTGTGTGTGCCATGGGATGTGTGTGTGTGTGCCAGGGGATGTGTGTGTGTGTGCCATGGGATGTGTGTGTGTGTGCCATGGGATGTGTGTGTGTGCCAGGGATGTGTGTGTGTGCCAGGGATGTGTGTGTGCCATGGGATGTGTGTGTGTGTGCCAGGGGATGTGTGTGTGTGTGCCATGGGATGTGTGTGTGTGCCAGGGATGTGTGTGTGTGCCAGGGGATGTGTGTGTGTGTGCCATGGGATGTGTGTGTGTGCCAGGGATGTGTGTGTGTGCCATGGGATGTGTGTGTGTGCCATGGGATGTGTGTGTGTGTGCCATGGGATGTGTGTGTGTGCCAGGGATGTGTGTGTGTGTGCCAGGGGATGTGTGTGTGTGTGCCATGGGATGTGTGTGTGTGCCATGGGATGTGTGTGTGTGCCATGGGATGTGTGTGTGTGTGCCATGGGATGTGTGTGTGTGCCATGGGATGTGTGTGTGTGTGCCAGGGGATGTGTGTGTGTGTGCCATGGGATGTGTGTGTGTGTGCCATGGGATGTGTGTGTGTGTGCCAGGGGATGTGTGTGTGTGTGCCATGGGATGTGTGTGTGTGTGCCAGGGGATGTGTGTGTGTGTGCCATGGGATGTGTGTGTGTGCCATGGGATGTGTGTGTGTGTGCCAGGGGATGTGTGTGTGTGTGCCATGGGATGTGTGTGTGTGCCATGGGATGTGTGTGTGTGCCATGGGATGTGTGTGTGTGTGCCAGGGGATGTGTGTGTGTGCCATGGGATGTGTGTGTGTGTGCCATGGGATGTGTGTGTGTGTGCCAGGGGATGTGTGTGTGTGTGCCATGGGATGTGTGTGTGTGCCAGGGGATGTGTGTGTGTGCCATGGGATGTGTGTGTGTGTGCCAGGGGATGTGTGTGTGTGCCATGGGATGTGTGTGTGTGCCATGGGATGTGTGTGTGTGTGCCAGGGGATGTGTGTGTGTGTGCCAGGGGATGTGTGTGTGTGTGCCAGGGGATGTGTGTGTGTGCCATGGGATGTGTGTGTGTGTGCCATGGGATGTGTGTGTGTGCCATGGGATGTGTGTGTGTGTGCCAGGGGATGTGTGTGTGTGCCATGGGATGTGTGTGTGTGTGCCATGGGATGTGTGTGTGTGCCAGGGATGTGTGTGTGTGCCATGGGATGTGTGTGTGTGCCATGGGATGTGTGTGTGTGTGCCAGGGGATGTGTGTGTGCCAGGGATGTGTGTGTGTGCCAGGGGATGTGTGTGTGTGTGCCATGGGATGTGTGTGTGTGTGCCATGGGATGTGTGTGTGTGCCAGGGGATGTGTGTGTGTGTGCCATGGGATGTGTGTGTGTGTGCCATGGGATGTGTGTGTGTGCCAGGGGATGTGTGTGTGTGTGCCATGGGATGTGTGTGTGTGTGCCAGGGGATGTGTGTGTGTGTGCCATGGGATGTGTGTGTGTGTGCCATGGGATGTGTGTGTGTGTGCCAGGGGATGTGTGTGTGTGCCATGGGATGTGTGTGTGTGCCAGGGGATGTGTGTGTGTGCCATGGGATGTGTGTGTGTGTGCCAGGGGATGTGTGTGTGTGCCATGGGATGTGTGTGTGTGTGCCATGGGATGTGTGTGTGTGTGCCAGGGGATGTGTGTGTGTGTGCCAGGGGATGTGTGTGTGTGTGCCATGGGATGTGTGTGTGTGCCATGGGATGTGTGTGTGTGTGCCATGGGATGTGTGTGTGTGCCAGGGGATGTGTGTGTGTGCCAGGGGATGTGTGTGTGTGTGCCAGGGGATGTGTGTGTGTGCCAGGGGATGTGTGTGTGTGTGCCATGGGATGTGTGTGTGTGTGCCAGGGGATGTGTGTGTGTGTGCCATGGGATGTGTGTGTGTGTGCCAGGGGATGTGTGTGTGTGTGCCATGGGATGTGTGTGTGTGTGCCATGGGATGTGTGTGTGTGACATGGGATGTGTGTGTGTGACATGGGATGTGTGTGTGTGTGCCATGGGATGTGTGTGTGTGCCAGGGGATGTGTGTGTGTGCCATGGGATGTGTGTGTGTGTGCCAGGGGATGTGTGTGTGTGCCATGGGATGTGTGTGTGTGTGCCATGGGATGTGTGTGTGTGTGCCAGGGGATGTGTGTGTGTGTGCCATGGGATGTGTGTGTGTGCCATGGGATGTGTGTGTGTGCCATGGGATGTGTGTGTGTGTGCCATGGGATGTGTGTGTGTGTGCCATGGGATGTGTGTGTGTGCCAGGGGATGTGTGTGTGTGCCAGGGGATGTGTGTGTGTGTGCCAGGGGATGTGTGTGTGTGCCAGGGGATGTGTGTGTGTGTGCCAGGGGATGTGTGTGTGTGTGCCATGGGATGTGTGTGTGTGCCATGGGATGTGTGTGTGTGTGCCATGGGATGTGTGTGTGTGCCATGGGATGTGTGTGTGTGTGCCATGGGATGTGTGTGTGTGTGCCATGGGATGTGTGTGTGTGCCAGGGGATGTGTGTGTGTGTGCCATGGGATGTGTGTGTGTGTGCCATGGGATGTGTGTGTGTGCCAGGGGATGTGTGTGTGTGTGCCATGGGATGTGTGTGTGTGCCCTGGGATGTGTGTGTGTGTGCCAGGGGATGTGTGTGTGTGTGCCATGGGATGTGTGTGTGTGTGCCATGGGATGTGTGTGTGTGCCAGGGGATGTGTGTGTGTGTGCCATGGGATGTGTGTGTGTGTGCCATGGGATGTGTGTGTGTGTGCCATGGGATGTGTGTGTGTGTGCCATGGGATGTGTGTGTGTGTGCCATGGGATGTGTGTGTGTGTGCCATGGGATGTGTGTGTGTGTGCCATGGGATGTGTGTGTGTGCCAGGGGATGTGTGTGTGTGTGCCATGGGATGTGTGTGTGTGTGCCATGGGATGTGTGTGTGTGTGCCATGGGATGTGTGTGTGTGCCATGGGATGTGTGTGTGTGCCAGGGATGTGTGTGTGTGCCATGGGATGTGTGTGTGTGTGCCAGGGGATGTGTGTGTGTGTGCCAGGGGATGTGTGTGTGTGTGCCATGGGATGTGTGTGTGTGTGCCATGGGATGTGTGTGTGTGCCATGGGATGTGTGTGTGTGTGCCATGGGATGTGTGTGTGTGTGCCATGGGATGTGTGTGTGTGCCAGGGGATGTGTGTGTGCCATGGGATGTGTGTGTGTGCCAGGGGATGTGTGTGTGTGCCAGGGGATGTGTGTGTGTGTGCCATGGGAGGTGTGTGTGTGCCATGGGATGTGTGTGTGTGTGCCATGGGATGTGTGTGTGTGCCAGGGATGTGTGTGTGTGCCATGGGATGTGTGTGTGTGTGCCATGGGATGTGTGTGTGTGTGCCATGGGATGTGTGTGTGTGCCAGGGGATGTGTGTGTGTGTGCCATGGGATGTGTGTGTGTGTGCCAGGGGATGTGTGTGTGTGCCATGGGATGTGTGTGTGTGTGCCAGGGGATGTGTGTGTGTGTGCCAGGGATGTGTGTGTGTGTGCCAGGGATGTGTGTGTGTGCCAGGGGATGTGTGTGTGTGTGCCATGGGATGTGTGTGTGTGTGCCATGGGATGTGTGTGTGTGCCATGGGATGTGTGTGTGTGTGCCATGGGATGTGTGTGTGTGCCATGGGATGTGTGTGTGTGTGCCAGGGGATGTGTGTGTGTGTGCCATGGGATGTGTGTGTGTGCCATGGGATGTGTGTGTGTGTGCCATGGGATGTGTGTGTGTGTGCCATGGGATGTGTGTGTGTGTGCCATGGGATGTGTGTGTGTGCCAGGGATGTGTGTGTGTGCCATGGGCTGTGTGTGTGTGCCAGGGGATGTGTGTGTGTGCCATGGGATGTGTGTGTGTGTGCCATGGGATGTGTGTGTGTGCCAGGGGATGTGTGTGTGTGCCATGGGATGTGTGTGTGTGCCATGGGATGTGTGTGTGTGCCAGGGGATGTGTGTGTGTGCCATGGGATGTGTGTGTGTGCCATGGGATGTGTGTGTGTGCCATGGGATGTGTGTGTGTGTGCCATGGGATGTGTGTGTGTGCCATGGGATGTGTGTGTGTGTGCCATGGGATGTGTGTGTGTGCCATGGGATGTGTGTGTGTGTGCCATGGGATGTGTGTGTGTGCCAGGGATGTGTGTGTGTGCCATGGGATGTGTGTGTGTGTGCCATGGGATGTGTGTGTGTGTGCCATGGGATGTGTGTGTGTGCCATGGGATGTGTGTGTGTGTGCCATGGGATGTGTGTGTGTGCCATGGGATGTGTGTGTGTGCCAGGGATGTGTGTGTGTGTGCCAGGGATGTGTGTGTGTGCCATGGGATGTGTGTGTGTGCCATGGGATGTGTGTGTGTGTGCCAGGGATGTGTGTGTGTGCCATGGGATGTGTGTGTGTGCCATGGGATGTGTGTGTGTGTGCCATGGGATGTGTGTGTGTGCCATGGGATGTGTGTGTGTGTGCCATGGGATGTGTGTGTGTGTGCCATGGGATGTGTGTGTGTGCCATGGGATGTGTGTGTGTGTGCCAGGGGATGTGTGTGTGTGTGCCATGGGATGTGTGTGTGTGCCAGGGGATGTGTGTGTGTGCCATGGGATGTGTGTGTGTGTGCCAGGGGATGTGTGTGTGTGTGCCATGGGATGTGTGTGTGTGCCATGGGATGTGTGTGTGTGTGCCATGGGATGTGTGTGTGTGCCATGGGATGTGTGTGTGTGTGCCAGGGGATGTGTGTGTGTGCCATGGGATGTGTGTGTGTGCCATGGGATGTGTGTGTGTGCCATGGGATGTGTGTGTGTGTGCCATGGGATGTGTGTGTGTGCCATGGGATGTGTGTGTGTGTGCCATGGGATGTGTGTGTGTGCCATGGGATGTGTGTGTGTGTGCCATGGGATGTGTGTGTGTGTGCCAGGGGATGTGTGTGTGTGTGCCATGGGATGTGTGTGTGTGCCAGGGATGTGTGTGTGTGTGCCATGGGATGTGTGTGTGTGTGCCAGGGATGTGTTGTGTGTGCCATGGGATGTGTGTGTGTGCCATGGGATGTGTGTGTGTGTGCCATGGGATGTGTGTGTGTGTGCCATGGGATGTGTGTGTGTGTGCCAGGGGATGTGTGTGTGTGTGCCATGGGATGTGTGTGTGTGTGCCAGGGGATGTGTGTGTGTGTGCCAGGGGATGTGTGTGTGTGTGCCATGGGATGTGTGTGTGTGCCATGGGATGTGTGTGTGTGCCATGGGATGTGTGTGTGTGTGCCATGGGATGTGTGTGTGTGTGCCATGGGATGTGTGTGTGTGTGCCATGGGATGTGTGTGTGTGTGCCATGGGATGTGTGTGTGTGTGCCAGGGGATGTGTGTGTGTGCCATGGGATGTGTGTGTGTGTGCCATGGGATGTGTGTGTGTGTGCCATGGGATGTGTGTGTGTGTGCCATGGGATGTGTGTGTGTGTGCCATGGGATGTGTGTGTGTGTGCCATGGGATGTGTGTGTGTGTGCCATGGGATGTGTGTGTGTGCCATGGGATGTGTGTGTGTGTGCCATGGGATGTGTGTGTGTGTGCCATGGGATGTGTGTGTGTGTGCCAGGGGATGTGTGTGTGTGCCATGGGATGTGTGTGTGTGTGCCATGGGATGTGTGTGTGTGTGCCAGGGGATGTGTGTGTGTGCCATGGGATGTGTGTGTGTGCCATGGGATGTGTGTGTGTGTGCCATGGGATGTGTGTGTGTGTGCCATGGGATGTGTGTGTGTGTGCCATGGGATGTGTGTGTGTGCCATGGGATGTGTGTGTGTGCCATGGGATGTGTGTGTGTGTGCCATGGGATGTGTGTGTGTGCCAGGGATGTGTGTGTGTGCCATGGGATGTGTGTGTGTGCCATGGGATGTGTGTGTGTGCCATGGGATGTGTGTGTGTGCCATGGGTTGTGTGTGTGTGTGCCAGGGGATGTGTGTGTGTGTGCCAGGGGATGTGTGTGTGTGCCATGGGATGTGTGTGTGTGTGCCATGGGATGTGTGTGTGTGTGCCAGGGGATGTGTGTGTGTGCCATGGGATGTGTGTGTGTGCCATGGGATGTGTGTGTGTGTGCCATGGGATGTGTGTGTGTGCCAGGGGATGTGTGTGTGTGTGCCAGGGGATGTGTGTGTGTGTGCCAGGGGATGTGTGTGTGTGCCATGGGATGTGTGTGTGTGTGCCATGGGATGTGTGTGTGTGTGCCAGGGGATGTGTGTGTGTGTGCCATGGGATGTGTGTGTGTGCCATGGGATGTGTGTGTGTGTGCCATGGGATGTGTGTGTGTGTGCCATGGGATGTGTGTGTGTGCCATGGGATGTGTGTGTGTGTGCCAGGGGATGTGTGTGTGTGCCATGGGATGTGTGTGTGTGTGCCATGGGATGTGTGTGTGTGCCATGGGATGTGTGTGTGTGCCAGGGGATGTGTGTGTGTGTGCCATGGGATGTGTGTGTGTGTGCCAGGGGATGTGTGTGTGTGTGCCAGGGGATGTGTGTGTGTGCCATGGGATGTGTGTGTGTGCCATGGGATGTGTGTGTGTGTGCCAGGGGATGTGTGTGTGTGCCAGGGGATGTGTGTGTGTGTGCCATGGGATGTGTGTGTGTGCCAGGGGATGTGTGTGTGTGCCAGGGGATGTGTGTGTGTGTGCCATGGGATGTGTGTGTGTGCCATGGGATGTGTGTGTGTGTGCCATGGGATGTGTGTGTGTGCCATGGGATGTGTGTGTGTGTGCCAGGGATGTGTGTGTGTGCCATGGGATGTGTGTGTGTGTGCCAGGGGATGTGTGTGTGTGCCATGGGATGTGTGTGTGTGTGCCATGGGATGTGTGTGTGTGTGCCATGGGATGTGTGTGTGTGCCAGGGGATGTGTGTGTGTGTGCCATGGGATGTGTGTGTGTGTGCCATGGGATGTGTGTGTGTGCCATGGGATGTGTGTGTGTGTGCCAGGGGATGTGTGTGTGTGTGCCATGGGATGTGTGTGTGTGTGCCATGGGATGTGTGTGTGTGTGCCAGGGGATGTGTGTGTGTGTGCCATGGGATGTGTGTGTGTGTGCCATGGGATGTGTGTGTGTGCCATGGGATGTGTGTGTGTGTGCCAGGGGATGTGTGTGTGTGTGCCATGGGATGTGTGTGTGTGTGCCATGGGATGTGTGTGTGTGTGCCAGGGGATGTGTGTGTGTGTGCCATGGGATGTGTGTGTGTGTGCCAGGGGATGTGTGTGTGTGTGCCATGGGATGTGTGTGTGTGTGCCAGGGGATGTGTGTGTGTGCCAGGGGATGTGTGTGTGTGTGCCAGGGGATGTGTGTGTGTGCCAGGGGATGTGTGTGTGTGTGCCAGGGGATGTGTGTGTGTGCCATGGGATGTGTGTGTGTGTGCCAGGGGATGTGTGTGTGTGTGCCATGGGATGTGTGTGTGTGTGCCAGGGGATGTGTGTGTGTGTGCCAGGGGATGTGTGTGTGTGTGCCATGGGATGTGTGTGTGTGTGCCATGGGATGTGTGTGTGTGTGCCAGGGGATGTGTGTGTGTGCCAGGGGATGTGTGTGTGTGCCATGGGATGTGTGTGTGTGTGCCAGGGGATGTGTGTGTGTGTGCCATGGGATGTGTGTGTGTGTGCCAGGGGATGTGTGTGTGTGCCATGGGATGTGTGTGTGTGCCAGGGGATGTGTGTGTGTGTGCCAGGGGATGTGTGTGTGTGCCAGGGGATGTGTGTGTGTGTGCCATGGGATGTGTGTGTGTGCCATGGGATGTGTGTGTGTGTGCCATGGGATGTGTGTGTGTGTGCCAGGGATGTGTGTGTGTGTGCCAGGGGATGTGTGTGTGTGCCATGGGATGTGTGTGTGTGCCATGGGATGTGTGTGTGTGTGCCATGGGATGTGTGTGTGTGTGCCATGGGATGTGTGTGTGTGTGCCAGGGGATGTGTGTGTGTGCCATGGGATGTGTGTGTGTGTGCCAGGGGATGTGTGTGTGTGTGCCACGGGATGTGTGTGTGTGTGCCAGGGGATGTGTGTGTGTGTGCCATGGGATGTGTGTGTGTGTGCCATGGGATGTGTGTGTGTGTGCCAGGGGATGTGTGTGTGTGCCAGGGGATGTGTGTGTGTGCCATGGGATGTGTGTGTGTGCCAGGGGATGTGTGTGTGTGTGCCAGGGGATGTGTGTGTGTGTGCCAGGGATGTGTGTGTGTGCCATGGGATGTGTGTGTGTGTGCCATGGGATGTGTGTGTGTGTGCCAGGGGATGTGTGTGTGTGTGCCAGGGGATGTGTGTGTGTGCCATGGGATGTGTGTGTGTGCCAGGGGATGTGTGTGTGTGTGCCATGGGATGTGTGTGTGTGTGCCAGGGGATGTGTGTGTGTGCCATGGGATGTGTGTGTGTGCCAGGGGATGTGTGTGTGTGTGCCAGGGATGTGTGTGTGTGCAGGGATGTGTGTGTGTGCCATGGGATGTGTGTGTGTGTGCCAGGGGATGTGTGTGTGTGCCATGGGTGTGTGTGTGTGCCAGGGATGTGTGTGTGTGCCATGGGATGTGTGTGTGTGTGCCATGGGATGTGTGTGTGTGCCATGGGATGTGTGTGTGTGCCATGGGATGTGTGTGTGTGTGCCATGGGATGTGTGTGTGTGTGCCAGGGGATGTGTGTGTGTGCCATGGGATGTGTGTGTGTGCCAGGGGATGTGTGTGTGTGTGCCATGGGATGTGTGTGTGTGTGCCAGGGGATGTGTGTGTGTGCCATGGGATGTGTGTGTGTGTGCCAGGGGATGTGTGTGTGTGTGCCAGGGGATGTGTGTGTGTGCCAGGGGATGTGTGTGTGTGTGCCAGGGGATGTGTGTGTGTGCCATGGGATGTGTGTGTGTGTGCCATGGGATGTGTGTGTGTGTGCCATGGGATGTGTGTGTGTGCCAGGGGATGTGTGTGTGTGTGCCATGGGATGTGTGTGTGTGTGCCATGGGATGTGTGTGTGTGTGCCATGGGATGTGTGTGTGTGTGCCAGGGGATGTGTGTGTGTGCCATGGGATGTGTGTGTGTGCCAGGGGATGTGTGTGTGTGTGCCATGGGATGTGTGTGTGTGCCATGGGATGTGTGTGTGTGCCATGGGATGTGTGTGTGTGTGCCATGGGATGTGTGTGTGTGTGCCATGGGATGTGTGTGTGTGCCATGGGATGTGTGTGTGTGTGCCAGGGGATGTGTGTGTGTGCCAGGGGATGTGTGTGTGTGTGCCAGGGATGTGTGTGTGTGCCATGGGATGTGTGTGTGTGCCATGGGATGTGTGTGTGTGTGCCATGGGATGTGTGTGTGTGCCATGGGATGTGTGTGTGTGCCATGGGATGTGTGTGTGTGTGCCAGGGGAGGTGTGTGTGTGTGCCATGGGATGTGTGTGTGTGCCATGGGATGTGTGTGTGTGTGCCAGGGGATGTGTGTGTGTGTGCCAGGGGATGTGTGTGTGTGTGCCATGGGATGTGTGTGTGTGCCATGGGATGTGTGTGTGTGTGCCATGGGATGTGTGTGTGTGCCATGGGATGTGTGTGTGTGCCAGGGATGTGTGTGTGTGCCATGGGATGTGTGTGTGTGTGCCATGGGATGTGTGTGTGTGTGCCATGGGATGTGTGTGTGTGCCAGGGATGTGTGTGTGTGCCAGGGGATGTGTGTGTGTGCCAGGGGATGTGTGTGTGTGTGCCATGGGATGTGTGTGTGTGCCAGGGGATGTGTGTGTGTGTGCCATGGGATGTGTGTGTGTGCCAGGGATGTGTGTGTGCCATGGGATGTGTGTGTGTGCCATGGGATGTGTGTGTGTGCCATGGGATGTGTGTGTGTGTGCCAGGGGATGTGTGTGTGTGTGCCATGGGATGTGTGTGTGTGCCAGGGATGTGTGTGTGTGCCAGGGGATGTGTGTGTGTGCCATGGGATGTGTGTGTGTGTGCCATGGGATGTGTGTGTGTGTGCCATGGGATGTGTGTGTGTGCCATGGGATGTGTGTGTGTGTGCCAGGGGATGTGTGTGTGTGCCATGGGATGTGTGTGTGTGTGCCATGGGATGTGTGTGTGTGTGCCAGGGGATGTGTGTGTGTGTGCCAGGGGATGTGTGTGTGTGTGCCATGGGATGTGTGTGTGTGTGCCAGGGGATGTGTGTGTGTGCCATGGGATGTGTGTGTGTGCCAGGGGATGTGTGTGTGTGCCATGGGATGTGTGTGTGTGTGCCATGGGATGTGTGTGTGTGTGCCAGGGGATGTGTGTGTGTGTGCCATGGGATGTGTGTGTGTGTGCCATGGGATGTGTGTGTGTGCCATGGGATGTGTGTGTGTGCCAGGGGATGTGTGTGTGTGCCATGGGATGTGTGTGTGTGCCAGGGGATGTGTGTGTGTGCCATGGGATGTGTGTGTGTGTGCCATGGGATGTGTGTGTGTGCCAGGGGATGTGTGTGTGTGTGCCAGGGGATGTGTGTGTGTGTGCCAGGGGATGTGTGTGTGTGCCAGGGGATGTGTGTGTGTGTGCCATGGGATGTGTGTGTGTGTGCCATGGGATGTGTGTGTGTGCCAGGGGATGTGTGTGTGTGTGCCAGGGGATGTGTGTGTGTGTGCCATGGGATGTGTGTGTGTGTGCCAGGGGATGTGTGTGTGTGTGCCATGGGATGTGTGTGTGTGTGCCAGGGGATGTGTGTGTGTGTGCCAGGGGATGTGTGTGTGTGTGCCATGGGATGTGTGTGTGTGTGCCAGGGGATGTGTGTGTGTGCCAGGGATGTGTGTGTGTGCCAGGGGATGTGTGTGTGTGTGCCATGGGATGTGTGTGTGTGTGCCAGGGGATGTGTGTGTGTGTGCCATGGGATGTGTGTGTGTGTGCCATGGGATGTGTGTGTGTGCCATGGGATGTGTGTGTGTGTGCCATGGGATGTGTGTGTGTGTGCCATGGGGATGTGTGTGTGTGTGCCATGGGATGTGTGTGTGTGCCAGGGGATGTGTGTGTGTGCCATGGGATGTGTGTGTGTGTGCCAGGGGATGTCTGTGTGTGTGTGCCATGGGATGTGTGTGTGTGTGCCATGGGATGTGTGTGTGTGTGCCATGGGATGTGTGTGTGTGTGCCATGGGATGTGTGTGTGTGTGCCAGGGGATGTGTGTGTGTGTGCCAGGGGATGTGTGTGTGTGTGCCATGGGATGTGTGTGTGTGTGCCAGGGGATGTGTGTGTGTGTGCCATGGGATGTGTGTGTGTGTGCCATGGGATGTGTGTGTGTGTGCCATGGGATGTGTGTGTGTGCCAGGGGATGTGTGTGTGTGTGCCATGGGATGTGTGTGTGTGTGCCAGGGGATGTGTGTGTGTGCCAGGGGATGTGTGTGTGTGTGCCATGGGATGTGTGTGTGTGTGCCATGGGATGTGTGTGTGTGCCATGGGATGTGTGTGTGTGCCATGGGATGTGTGTGTGTGTGCCAGGGGATGTGTGTGTGTGTGCCATGGGATGTGTGTGTGTGCCAGGGATGTGTGTGTGTGTGCCATGGGATGTGTGTGTGTGTGCCATGGGATGTGTGTGTGTGTGCCATGGGATGTGTGTGTGTGTGCCATGGGATGTGTGTGTGTGTGCCATGGGATGTGTGTGTGTGCCATGGGATGTGTGTGTGTGTGCCATGGGATGTGTGTGTGTGCCATGGGATGTGTGTGTGTGTGCCATGGGATGTGTGTGTGTGTGCCAGGGGATGTGTGTGTGTGTGCCATGGGATGTGTGTGTGTGCCATGGGATGTGTGTGTGTGCCAGGGGATGTGTGTGTGTGTGCCATGGGATGTGTGTGTGTGCCATGGGATGTGTGTGTGTGTGCCATGGGATGTGTGTGTGTGCCATGGGATGTGTGTGTGTGTGCAATGGGATGTGTGTGTGTGCCAGGGGATGTGTGTGTGTGTGCCATGGGATGTGTGTGTGTGCCAGGGGATGTGTGTGTGTGCCATGGGATGTGTGTGTGTGTGCCATGGGATGTGTGTGTGTGTGCCAGGGGATGTGTGTGTGTGCCAGGGGATGTGTGTGTGTGTGCCAGGGGATGTGTGTGTGTGTGCCATGGGATGTGTGTGTGTGCCATGGGATGTGTGTGTGTGCCAGGGGATGTGTGTGTGTGTGCCATGGGATGTGTGTGTGTGTGCCAGGGGATGTGTGTGTGTGCCATGGGATGTGTGTGTGTGTGCCATGGGATGTGTGTGTGTGTGCCAGGGGATGTGTGTGTGTGGGGTGTGTGTGTGCCAGGGGTGTGTGTGTGTGGGATGTGTGTGTGTGTGCCATGGGATGTGTGTGTGTGTGGGATGTGTGTGTGTGTGCCATGGGATGTGTGTGTGTGCTGGGATGTGTGTGTGTGCCATGGGATGTGTGTGTGTGTGCCAGGGATGTGTGTGTGTGCCATGGGATGTGTGTGTGTGTGCCATGGGATGTGTGTGTGTGCCAGGGGATGTGTGTGTGTGTGCCATGGGATGTGTGTGTGTGTGTGCCATGGGGATGTGTGTGTGTGTGCCATGGGATGTGTGTGTGTGTGCCATGGGTGTGTGTGTGTGTGGTGTGTGTGTGTGCCATGGGATGTGTGTGTGTGCATGGGTGTGTGTGTGTGCCAGGGGATGTGTGTGTGTGTGGGATGTGTGTGTGTGCCAGGGGATGTGTGTGTGTGTGCCATGGGATGTGTGTGTGTGTGCCATGGGATGTGTGTGTGTGTGCCATGGGATGTGTGTGTGTGTGCCAGGGGATGTGTGTGTGTGTGCCATGGGATGTGTGTGTGTGTGCCATGGGATGTGTGTGTGTGTGCCAGGGGATGTGTGTGTGTGTGCCATGGGATGTGTGTGTGTGTGCCGTGGGGATGTGTGTGTGTGCCAGGGGATGTGTGTGTGTGTGCCATGGGATGTGTGTGTGTGTGCCAGGGGATGTGTGTGTGTGTGCCAGGGGATGTGTGTGTGTGTGCCATGGGATGTGTGTGTGTGTGCATGGGATGTGTGTGTGTGTGCCATGGGATGTGTGTGTGTGTGTGGGATGTGTGTGTGTGTGTGGGTGTGTGTGTGTGCAGGGGATGTGTGTGTGTGTGCATGGGATGGTGTGTGTGTGCCATGGGATGTGTGTGTGTGTGGGGTGTGTGTGTGTGTGGGATGTGTGTGTGTGTGCCATGGGGTGTGTGTGTGTGTGGGTGGTGTGTGTGTGTGGGTGTGTGGTGTGTGTGGTGTGTGTGTGTGTGCATGGGTGTGTGTGTGTGTGCATGGGTGTGTGTGTGTGTGTGGTGGGTGTGTGTGTGTGTGCCATGGGATGTGTGTGTGTGTGCGTGGGATGTGTGTGTGTGTGCTGGGTGTGTGTGGTGTGTGGGTGTGTGTGTGTGTGCATGGGATGTGTGTGTGTGTGTGGGTGTGTGTGTGTGTGTGGGATGTGTGGTGTGTGTGGGATGTGTGTGTGTGTGGGGTGTGTGTGTGTGTGCAGGGGATGTGTGTGTGTGTGTGCATGGGATGTGTGTGTGTGTGTGGGGTGTGTGTGTGTGTGGGTGTGTGTGTGTGTGTGGGATGTGTGTGTGTGTGCATGGGTGTGTGTGTGTGTGGGTGTGGGTGTGTGTGTGTGCGTGGGATGTGTGTGTGTGTGTGGGGTGTGTGTGTGTGTGTGTGGGTGTGTGTGTGTGTGCCTGGGGTGTGTGTGTGTGTGTGGGTGTGTGTGTGTGTGGGGTGTGTGTGTGTGTGTGGGTGTGTGTGTGTGTGCCATGGGATGTGTGTGTGTGTGGGGTGTGTGTGTGTGGGTGTGTGGTGGGTGTGTGTGTGTGTGCAGGGGATGTGTGTGTGTGTGCCTGGGTGTGTGTGTGTGTGGGTGGGTGTGTGTGTGTGTGTGTGTGGTGTGTGTGTGTGTGGGGTGTGTGTGTGTGTGTGGGTGTGTGTGGTGTGTGGTGTGGGTGTGTGTGTGTGTGTGGGATGTGTGTGTGTGTGCTGGGGTGTGTGTGTGTGGTGTGGGTGTGTGTGTGTGTGCAGTGGGTGTGTGTGTGTGTGCCTGGGGTGTGTGTGTGTGGTGTGTGTGGTGGGTGTGTGTGTGTGTGGGTGTGTGTGTGTGTGCGTGGGATGTGTGTGTGTGTGCTGGGTGTGTGTGTGTGTGTGTGGGTGTGTGTGTGTGTGCCTGGGGTGTGGTGTGTGTGTGTGGGTGTGTGTGTGTGGTGTGGGTGTGTGTGTGTGTGGGTGGTGTGTGTGTGTGGGTGGTGTGTGTGTGTGTGCTGGGTGTGTGTGTGGTGTGTGGGTGTGTGTGTGTGTGTGGGTGTGTGTGTGGTGTGTGTGTGTGGTGGGTGTGTGTGTGTGTGTGGGTGTGTGTGGTGTGTGTGTGGATGGGTGTGTGTGTGTGCGTGGGTGTGTGGTGTGTGGGGTGTGGTGTGGGTGTGTGTGGTGTGTGGGGTGTGTGTGTGTGTGTGGGTGTGTGTGTGTGTGGGGTGTGTGTGTGTGTGGTGGTGTGTGTGTGTGTGCTGGGTGGTGTGTGGTGTGTGTGGGTGTGTGTGTGTGTGCTGGGTGTGTGTGTGTGTGTGGGGTGTGTGGTGTGTGTGTGGGTGTGTGTGTGTGTGGGTGTGTGTGTGTGTGTGGGTGTGTGTGTGTGGTGGGTGTGTGTGTGGTGTGTGGGTGTGTGTGTGTGTGGGGTGTGTGTGTGTGGTGTGTGTGTGTGTGTGTGTGTGTGGTGTGTGTGTGGGGTGTGTGTGTGTGTGCTGGGTGGTGTGTGTGTGGTGTGTGTGGGTGTGTGTGTGTGTGCTGGGGTGTGTGTGTGTGTGCTGGGTGTGTGTGTGTGTGGGGTGTGGTGTGTGTGTGGGTGTGTGTGTGTGTGGGTGTGTGTGGTGTGTGTGGTGTGTGTGTGTGGGTGTGTGTGGTGTGTGTGTGGTGTGTGTGTGGTGTGTGTGGGGTGTGTGTGGTGTGTGTGTGGTGTGTGTGTGTGGGTGTGTGTGTGTGTGCATGGGGTGTGTGTGTGGTGTGGGTGTGTGTGTGTGTGGGTGGTGGTGTGTGTGTGTGGTGTGTGTGTGGGGTGTGTGTGTGGTGGGTGTGTGGTGTGTGTGGGGTGTGTGTGTGTGTGTGTGTGTGTGTGTGTGGGTGGTGTGTGGTGTGTGGGTGTGTGTGTGTGTGGGTGTGTGGTGTGTGTGTGGGTGTGTGTGTGTGTGGTGGGTGTGTGTGGTGTGTGGGTGTGTGTGTGTGTGTGCTGGGTGTGGTGTGTGTGGGTGTGGTGGTGTGTGTGGGTGTGTGTGTGGTGGTGTGTGTGTGTGTGTGTGGGTGTGTGTGTGTGGGTGTGGTGTGTGGTGTGTGTGTGGTGGTGTGTGGTGTGTGGTGTGGGGTGTGTGTGTGTGCTGGGTGTGTGGTGTGTGTGTGGGTGTGTGTGTGTGGTGTGGGTGTGTGTGGTGTGTGGGTGTGGTGTGTGGTGGGTGTGTGTGTGTGTGGTGTGTGTGTGTGTGGGGTGTGTGTGTGTGTGCCTGGGGTGTGTGTGTGTGGTGTGGGTGTGTGGTGTGTGTGTGGTGGGTGTGTGTGTGTGTGGGTGTGTGTGTGTGGGGTGTGTGTGTGTGTGGTGTGGGTGTGTGTGTGGTGTGGGTGGTGGGTGTGTGTGGTGGTGTGTGGTGTGTGGGTGTGTGTGTGGTGGGTGTGTGTGGTGTGTGGGTGTGTGTGTGTGTGCTGGGTGTGTGTGTGTGTGTGGGTGTGTGTGTGTGTGGGGGATGTGTGTGTGTGGTGTGGTGTGTGTGTGTGTGTGGGTGTGTGTGTGGTGTGTGTGGGGTGTGTGTGTGGTGTGCCTGGGTGTGTGTGTGTGTGGTGGGTGTGTGGTGTGTGGTGTGTGTGGTGTGTGTGGGTGTGTGTGTGTGTGGGGGTGTGTGTGTGTGTGCTGGGTGTGTGTGTGTGTGTGGGTGTGGTGTGTGTGTGGGTGGTGTGTGTGTGTGTGCTGGGGTGTGGTGTGTGTGGTGGGTGTGTGGTGTGTGTGTGGGGTGTGTGTGTGGTGTGGGTGTGTGTGTGTGTGTGGTGGGTGTGTGGTGTGTGTGTGTGGGTGGTGTGTGTGTGTGGGTGGTGTGTGTGTGTGGTGTGTGTGGGTGGTGTGTGTGTGTGTGGGTGGTGTGTGTGTGTGGTGTGTGGTGTGGTGTGTGGTGTGTGGGTGTGTGTGTGGTGTGGTGGTTGTGTGTGTGTGGTGGGTGTGTGGTGTGTGTGTGGGGTGGTGTGTGGTGTGTGTGGGGTGTGGTGTGTGTGTGTGGGTGTGTGTGGTGTGTGGTGGTGGGTGTGTGTGTGGTGTGGTGGGGTGTGTGTGGTGTGTGGTGTGGGGTGTGTGTGGGTGTGTGTGTGGTGGTGTGTGGGTGTGTGGTGTGGTGGTGTGTGTGTGGTGTGTGGGTGTGTGTGTGTGTGGTGGGTGTGTGTGTGTGTGTGGGTGTGGTGTGTGTGTGGGTGTGTGTGGTGTGTGTGGGTGGTGTGTGTGTGGTGTGTGGGTGTGGTGTGTGTGTGGTGGGTGTGTGTGTGTGGTGTGGGTGTGGTGTGTGTGTGGGTGTGGTGTGGGTGTGTGTGGTGTGTGGTGTGGTGTGTGGGTGTGTGGTGTGTGGTGTGTGGGTGTGGTGTGGTGTGTGTGGTGGTGTGTGTGGTGTGGTGGGTGTGTGTGGTGTGTGGGTGTGTGGTGTGTGGTGTGTGTGGGTGTGTGTGGTGTGTGTGTGGTGGGGTGTGTGTGTGGTGTGGTGTGTGTGGTGTGTGTGTGTGGGTGTGTGTGTGTGTGTGGTGGGTGTGTGTGGTGTGTGGGGTGTGTGTGGTGTGTGGGTGTGTGTGTGTGTGGTGTGTGTGGTGTGTGGTGTGGTGTGTGTGTGTGTGGTGGGTGTGTGTGTGTGGGTGTGTGTGTGGTGTGGTGTGTGTGTGTGGTGGGGTGTGTGTGTGGTGTGTGGGTGTGGTGTGTGGTGTGGGTGTGTGTGTGTGTGTGGGTGTGTGTGTGTGTGGGGTGTGGTGTGTGTGTGGGTGTGTGGTGTGGTGGTGGGTGTGTGGTGGTGTGTGGTGTGGTGTGTGGGGTGTGTGTGGTGTGTGTGGGTGTGGTGTGGTGTGTGTGGTGGTGTGTGGTGTGTGTGGGTGTGTGGTGTGTGGGGTGGTGTGTGGTGTGTGGGTGGTGTGTGTGTGTGGTGGTGGGTGTGTGTGGTGTGTGTGGGTGTGTGGGTGTGTGTGGTGTGTGTGGTGGGTGTGTGTGGTGTGTGTGGGTGGGTGTGTGTGTGTGGGTGTGTGTGTGTGTGTGTGTGTGTGTGTGTGTGGGTGGTGGTGTGTGTGTGTGGTGTGTGTGGGTGTGGTGTGGTGTGTGTGTGGTGTGTGGGTGTGTGTGTGTGGGTGTGGTGTGGTGGTGTGTGGTGTGGGTGTGTGGGTGTGTGTGTGTGGGTGTGTGTGGTGTGTGTGGGTGGTGTGTGGGTGTGTGTGGTGTGTGGTGTGTGGGTGTGTGTGGGTGTGGTGTGGTGTGTGGTGTGGTGTGTGTGTGGGGTGTGTGTGGTGTGTGTGGGTGTGGTGTGTGGTGTGTGTGGGGGTGTGTGTGTGTGGTGTGGTGTGGTGTGTGGGTGTGTGTGTGTGGTGGGGTGTGGTGTGTGTGTGGTGGGTGTGTGTGGTGTGTGGGGTGTGTGTGGTGTGGTGTGTGGGTGTGTGTGGGTGTGGTGTGGTGTGTGTGGGTGGTGTGTGGTGTGTGTGTGGTGTGTGGGTGTGTGTGTGTGTGTGGGTGTGGTGTGTGTGGTGTGGTGGGTGTGGTGTGTGTGGTGGTGTGGGTGTGTGTGTGGGTGGTGTGTGGGTGTGTGGTGTGTGGTGTGGGTGGTGTGTGGGTGTGTGTGTGGGGTGTGTGGTGTGTGTGTGTGGGTGGTGTGGTGTGTGGTGTGGGGTGGTGTGTGTGTGTGGTGGGTGTGTGTGTGTGTGGGTGGTGTGTGGTGTGTGTGGTGTGGGTGTGTGGTGTGTGTGTGGGTGTGTGTGTGTGTGGTGGTGGGTGTGGTGTGGTGTGTGTGGGTGTGTGGTGTGTGTGTGGTGGTGGGTGTGTGGTGTGTGGTGTGGTGTGTGTGTGGTGTGGGTGGTGTGTGGTGTGGTGGGTGTGGTGTGTGTGTGGGTGTGTGTGTGGTGTGGGTGTGTGGTGTGTGGTGTGGGTGTGTGTGGTGTGTGTGGGGTGTGGTGTGGTGTGTGTGGTGTGTGTGGTGTGGGTGTGGTGTGGTGTGTGGTGGGGTGTGTGGTGTGTGGTGGGTGTGTGTGTGGTGTGGGGTGTGTGTGGTGTGTGTGGGGTGGTGTGTGTGTGTGGGTGTGTGTGTGTGGTGGGGTGTGGTGTGTGTGTGGGTGGTGTGTGGTGTGTGGTGGGTGTGTGTGTGGTGGTGTGGGTGTGGTGTGGTGTGTGTGTGGGTGTGGTGTGTGTGTGGGTGGTGTGTGTGTGTGTGTGGGATGTGTGTGTGTGTGCGGGGATGGTGTGTGTGGTGTGGGGGTGTGTGGTGTGTGTGCATGGGTGTGTGTGTGTGTGGGTGGTGTGTGTGTGCCATGGGATGTGTGTGTGTGTGCGATGGGTGTGTGTGGTGTGTGCATGGGTGTGTGTGTGTGTGGGTGGTGTGTGTGTGTGATGGGTGTGTGGTGTGTGCCATGGGGATGTGTGTGTGTGGTGGGTGTGTGTGTGTGTGGGTGTGTGGTGTGTGCCATGGGATGTGTGTGTGTGTGCATGGGTGTGTGTGTGTGGTGGGTGTGTGTGTGTGCCATGGGTGTGTGTGTGTGTGCCATGGGTGTGTGTGTGTGTGCCATGGGATGTGTGTGTGTGTGCCATGGGATGTGTGTGTGTGTGCTGGGATGTGGTGTGTGTGGGTGTGTGGTGTGTGGTGGGAGTGTGTGTGTGTGCCAGGGGATGTGTGTGTGTGCCATGGGATGTGTGTGTGTGTGGGGATGTGTGTGTGTGTGCCATGGGATGTGTGTGTGTGTGCAGGGATGTGTGTGTGTGTGCCAGGTGATGTGTGTGTGTGTGCCAGGGGATGTGTGTGTGTGTGCCATGGGATGTGTGTGTGTGTGCCATGGGATGTGTGTGTGTGTGCCAGGGGATGGTGTGTGTGTGCCATGGGTGTGTGTGTGTGCAGGGATGTGTGTGTGTGTGCCATGGGATGTGTGTGTGTGTGCCATGGGATGTGTGTGTGTGTGCCATGGGATGTGTGTGTGTGTGCCAGGGGATGTGTGTGTGTGTGCCATGGGATGTGTGTGTGTGTGCCATGGGATGTGTGTGTGTGTGCATGGGATGTGTGTGTGTGTGCCAGGGGATGTGTGTGTGTGTGCCATGGGATGTGTGTGTGTGTGCCATGGGATGTGTGTGTGTGTGCATGGGATGTGTGTGTGTGTGCCAGGGGATGTGTGTGTGTGTGCCATGGGATGTGTGTGTGTGTGCCATGGGATGTGTGTGTGTGTGCCATGGGATGTGTGTGTGCATGGGTGTGTGTGTGTGCCAGGGATGTGTGTGTGTGTGCCATGGGATGTGTGTGTGTGTGCCATGGGTGTGTGTGTGATGGTGTGTGTGTGTGCCATGGGATGTGTGTGTGTGCCATGGGATGTGTGTGTGTGTGCCATGGGATGTGTGTGTGTGTCATGGGATGTGTGTGTGTGCCATGGGATGTGTGTGTGTGCCAGGGGATGTGTGTGTGTGTGCCATGGGATGTGTGTGTGTGTGTGCCATGGGATGTGTGTGTGTGTCATGGGATGTGTGTGTGTGCCATGGGATGTGTGTGTGTGCCATGGGATGTGTGTGTGTGTGCCATGGGATGTGTGTGTGTGCATGGGATGTGTGTGTGTGCCATGGGATGTGTGTGTGTGTGCCAGGGGATGTGTGTGTGTGTGCCATGGGATGTGTGTGTGTGCCATGGGATGTGTGTGTGTGTGCCATGGGATGTGTGTGTGTGTGCCAGGGGATGTGTGTGTGTGTGCCATGGGATGTGTGTGTGTGTGCCATGGGATGTGTGTGTGTGTGCATGGGATGTGTGTGTGTGCCATGGGATGTGTGTGTGTGTGCCAGGGGATGTGTGTGTGTGTGCCAGGGGATGTGTGTGTGTGTGCCATGGGATGTGTGTGTGTGTGCCAGGGGATGTGTGTGTGTGTGCCAGGGGATGTGTGTGTGTGCCATGGGATGTGTGTGTGTGTGCCATGGGATGTGTGTGTGTGTGCCATGGGATGTGTGTGTGTGCCATGGGATGTGTGTGTGTGCCATGGGATGTGTGTGTGTGTGCCATGGGATGTGTGTGTGTGTGCCATGGGATGTGTGTGTGTGCCATGGGATGTGTGTGTGTGCCATGGGATGTGTGTGTGTGCCATGGGATGTGTGTGTGTGCCATGGGATGTGTGTGTGTGCCAGGGGATGTGTGTGTGTGTGCCATGGGATGTGTGTGTGTGCCATGGGATGTGTGTGTGTGCCAGGGGATGTGTGTGTGTGTGCCATGGGATGTGTGTGTGTGCCATGGGATGTGTGTGTGTGCCATGGGATGTGTGTGTGTGTGCCATGGGATGTGTGTGTGTGTGCCAGGGATGTGTGTGTGTGTGCCATGGGATGTGTGTGTGTGCCATGGGATGTGTGTGTGTGTGCCAGGGATGTGTGTGTGTGTGCCATGGGATGTGTGTGTGTGCCATGGGATGTGTGTGTGTGCCAGGGGATGTGTGTGTGTGTGCCATGGGTGTGTGTGTGTGTGCCATGGGATGTGTGTGTGTGCCAGGGGATGTGTGTGTGTGTGCCATGGGATGTGTGTGTGTGCCATGGGATGTGTGTGTGTGCCAGGGGATGTGTGTGTGTGTGCCATAGGATGTGTGTGTGTGTGCCATGGGATGTGTGTGTGTGCCATGGGATGTGTGTGTGTGTGCCATGGGATGTGTGTGTGTGTGCCAGGGGATGTGTGTGTGTGTGCCATGGGATGTGTGTGTGTGTGCCATGGGATGTGTGTGTGTGTGCCATGGGATGTGTGTGTGTGTGCCAGGGGATGTGTGTGTGTGTGCCAGGGGATGTGTGTGTGTGTGTCATGGGATGTGTGTGTGTGCCATGGGATGTGTGTGTGTGCCAGGGGATGTGTGTGTGTGTGCCAGGGGATGTGTGTGTGTGTCATGGGATGTGTGTGTGTGCCATGGGATGTGTGTGTGTGCCATGGGATGTGTGTGTGTGTGCCAGGGGATGTGTGTGTGTGTGCCAGGGGATGTGTGTGTGTGCCAGGGGATGTGTGTGTGTGTGCCATGGGATGTGTGTGTGCCATGGGATGTGTGTGTGTGCCAGGGGATGTGTGTGTGCCAGGGGAGCTGTGTGTGTGCCATGGGATGTGTGTGTGCCAGGGGATGTGTGTGTGTGCCAGGGGAGCTGTGTGTGTGCCATGGGATGTGTGTGTGCCAGGGGATCAGTGTGTGTGCCAGGGAGCAGTGTGTGTGCCAGGGGAGCTGTGTGTGTGCCATGGGATGTGTGTGTGTGCCAGGGGATGTGTGTGTGTGCCAGGGGAGCTGTGTGTGTGCCATGGGATGTGTGTGTGCCAGGGGATCAGTGTGTGTGTGCCAGGGGAGCTGTGTGTGTGCCAGGGGATGTGTGTGTGTGCCAGGGGAGCAGTGTGTGTGCCAGGGGAGCTGTGTGTGCCATGGGGCACTTGAAAGTTCTCCTTTGAAAGCTGCTCCAGCCCTGGAGATGCTGCTGGGGTGGTTGGGTCGGAGCTGGGCATCCCCTGAGGCACTCAGCTCCTTCTGGGTCACCCATGCTGCCCTGCACCCATGCCACGGAGGGGTCCCTGTGTGCCAGGGCCCACAAACAAGCTGGGCAGGGGGAAGCACTCTGCAAGGGTCATGGTCCCAGGGCAGCCCCTCCCCAGGGAACTGGGGTGGGTGTCCTGCCAGGCTGGTGGGGGCAGGAGAAGGTGCCCCCAGACCTTGCTCTGCACCACCGGGAGGAGATGATCCCTCTGGAACTGGGACCAGTGTCCTCCCGGGGGGGATGGGAGGTCCATGAGGAGGACCCTCCCCAACACCCTGCTGTGCTCCTCAGGGAGGAGATGATTCCCCTGGAGACTCCTGCCAGCAGCCCTCTGAAGCTGGCGGCAGGTTTGTCCCCAGCAGCCTCCAGCGCTTGGGTCCGGCACCCTGCCCCTCCCCCCTCCCCGTCCCCCCCGCTTGCCGGGCTCGCGGGCACAGCTGGCGCCTCCAGATGTTGCTGAGCTTGCTGGAGCCAGGCTGCTCAGCGCACAGCTGCTCCCTGCTCGCCTGGCGGTTGCTCCGCAGAGATTGTGTCTGCTCGGCTCTTCCCCTCCAATCTCCGGCCCGCAGCTTGCCCTGCCCAGCCCACCCCAGCCCACCCCAGCCCACTCTACCCACCCCTGACCAGCCCTGCCGAGCCCACCCCTCTTCAGCCCAACCCACTCCACCCAGCCCAGCCCACTCCAGCCCACTCCAGCCCAGCCCAACCCACTCCACCCCACTCCACCCAGCCCAGCCTCCTCTACCCACCCTGACCAGCCCTGCCGAGCCCACCCCTCTTCAGCCCAGCCCACCCCAGCCTACCCCAGCCCTGCCCTGCCCACCCCTGCCCAGCCCAGCCCACCCCAGCTCACTCCACACCACCCCAGCCCTGCCCAGCCCATGGCTGGACCCACCCCAGGTGAGGTTGTTTGGGGCTGTGAGCATCCTGCTCTGGCTGCAGCTGTCCCTGCTGAGTGCAGGGGGGTTGGGACTGGGTGACCTTTAGAGGTCCCCTCCCCCCCCAAACCAGCCTCTGAGCCTCTCTGATGATCTGTGGGGAGCAGTGGAGCAGAGCCCAATGCCAAATGAAGGTGCAGAGCCTTGGACTTGGCCTGGGCTGCAGTGTAGGGACAGACACAGCTCCTGTGCTCCCCCACAGCACCCCAGGATGCTCCAGGATGCTCCAGCCTCTACCAGCCTCTGCATCTACTCCCCTTCCCTCCCTTCCCCTCCCCTCCCCTCCCTTCCCCTCCCCTCCCCTCCCCTCCCCTCCTCTCCCCTGCCCTCCCCTCCCCTTCCTTCCCCTCCCCTCCCCTCCTCTCCCCTCCCCTCCCCTCCCTTCCCCTCCCTTCCCCTCCCCTCCCCTCCTCTCCCCTTCCCTCCCCTCCCCTCCCAACCCAGTTCCCCTCCCCTCCTCTCCCCTTCCCTCCCCTCCCCTCCCCTCCCTTCCCCTCCCTTCCCCTCCCCTCCCCTCCTCTCCCCTTCCCTCCCCTCCCCTCCCCTCCCTTCCCCTCCCTTCCCCTCCCCTCCCCTCCTCTCCCCTTCCCTCCCCTCACCTTCCTTCCCCTCCCCCCCTCCTCTCCCCTCCCTCCCCTCCCTTCCCCTCCCTTCCCCTCCCCTCCCCTCCTCTCCCCTTCCCTCCCCTCCCCTCCCAACCCAGTTCCCCTCCCCTCCTCTCCCCTTCCCTCCCTCCCCTCCCCTCCCTTCCCCTCCCTTCCCCTCCCCTCCCCTCCTCTCCCTTCCCTCCCCTCCACTCCCAACCCAGTTCCCCATGGATACAGCACAATCTGGGAGCCTCCAGATCTGGCAGACACCATCACCATGCCCACCCCAAGGGGCAACCCCCCACAAGGACCTCTGCCAGCCCTGTCCTCCTGGGCCCATCCCCCCCTGCCCACCCCTCCCTGCTCTTTCAGCCCTCCTTAACCTCACCAGCCAGGGCCAGACAACGCACTGCCCACACTTTGGGAGCTCCCCCTGCCCCCAGCACCTCACCTCTCGGTGCTCAGCTGGCTCCCTGTGCCCTGCCAGGCTGCCTTGCCCCTTG
>NC_072027.1:20097385-20189474 GCF_027791375.1 Indicator indicator
CACACACACACACACATATGTATATAAAGTCATAGAATAGTCTGGGCCAGAAGGGACCTTCAAAGCTCATCCAGTCCAACCTCCCTGCAGTCAGCAGGGACATCCCCAACTAGATCAGGTTGCCCATAGTCTTGTCCAGCCTCACCTTGAGTATCTCCAGGGAAGGAGCCTCAACCACCTCCCTGGGCAACCTGTTCCAATGTTCCACCACCCTCATAGTAAAGAACTTGTTCCTAACACCCAATCTCAATCTGCTCTGCTCTAGTTTGAAGCCATTGCTCCTGGTCCTGTCCCTGCAGGCCTTTGTAAATAGTCTCTTTATGTAGTCTCTTCCTGTAGCCCCCATCAGGTACTGGCAGGTTGCTATTAGGTCTTCCCAGAGCCTCCTCTTCTCCAGGCTGAACACCCCCAGCTCCATCAGCCTGTCCTCACAGCAGAGCTGCTCCAACCCCCTGACTATTTTTGTGGCCCTTCTCCAGACCCTCTCCACCAGCTCCATGTCCTTCCTATATTGAGGGCTCCAGACCTGTACTCCAGGTGAGGTCTCATCCACATCCTCTCTGGATCTGCTGGCAACCCATCTCTTGATTTGCAAGTTAGAGAAGGATATTTGCAATGCAAGTGGGCAGTGTGTTGGTTAGCATGTTAGAGGGAAGTTAATTTTATATGTCTCATTAGCCAGGCACAAAATATTTCTATTACATGTCTGGGAAGTGTGTGTTCTACTCAGTTTCACCAATTGGCATTGGGTGTGCTTAGGACTAGCCCTGAAAGCCCAGATGATAAGAGGCTACTTAAAATACTTCTTAACTGGAAATTAAGGGCAGATTTCTTAAAGTGTAATCCTGAAAGCCCTTCTCTCTGTCTCCTGAACTTGGAGACACACTGCTGAAAAGCATTAGCTCTTTAACTCCAGAGCTCTGTAAGCCCACAACGTTCTGCTTTTGCACCTGCAGATATCATAAAATCAGAGAATTGTCAGGGTTGGAAGGGACCTCCAAGATCATCCAGTTCCAAGTCCCCCTGCCATGGGCAGGGACACCTCACACTACAGCAGGTTGCTCACAGCCACATCCAGCCTGGCTGCAAACACCTCCAGGGATGAGGCTTCCACCACCTCCCTGTGCTGCCTGTTTCAGTGTCTCATCACCCTCACTGAAAAGAATTTCTTCCTAACATCCACCCTCCTCAAGCTTAAATCCTATTCATCAGCAGGGGACAGTTAACAACTCAATCAGAGTCTCTTTGCCTCCTCATTTTGTTTATTTTTCCCACGTCATTCCATTTTTTGATGACTCCACTTCTGCAATTCATCAAGGAAGCTGAAGAGAAGACAACCCTCTGAAGCCAGAACAAAGCCATGGGTGGCTCTGAGAGAGGTGAAGAATTCATACAGCTGTCTGTGTGAGTAAGCAGGAGCCTTAGGTGAAACTTTTTAACCCCAAACCCAAGCTTAAATGTGTTTGTTTTTGAACATATGGGAGGGGGGGGAAGCAGCTTTGTGTCCAACACAGGATCACAGAATCACAGAATGGTCTGGGGTCATCCACTCCAACCCCCTCTGCAGTAGGCAGAGGCACCCTCAGCTAGATTATAGAATCATAGAATTGTCAGGGTTGGAAGGGACCTCAAGGCTCAGCCAGTCCCAACCCCCCTGCCATGGGCAGGGACACCTCACACCACAGCAGGTTGCTCACAGCCACATCCAGCCTGGCTGCAAAAACCTCCAGGGATGAGGCTTCCACCACCTCCCTGGGCAACCTCTGCCAGTCTCTCATTACCCTCATTGGGAAAAACTTCTTCCTAACATCCAGTCTGAATCTCCCCACTTCTAGTTTTCTCCATATTCAGGTTGCTCAGGGCCCTGTCGAGCTTCATGTTGAATACCTCCAGGGATGGTGCCCCAAGCACCTCCCCAGGCAACCTCTTCCAGTATTCCACTCCTCTCATGGTGCAGAACTTGTTCCTAACATCCAATCTAAATCTGCTGTGCTCTAGTTTGAAGGCACTGCCCCTTGTCCTACCACTGCAGGCCTTTGCAAGCAGTCTCTCTCCATCCAGGATCATCTGCTTTTCTTAGGGTAACATCAGGGTGTTGGACACAGTGCCAGGAGCAGGTAAATGCTCATTGCATTGTTCAGTAGATGGAGCATGAGTTGCTTGTAGATAAAAAAACTAAGCCAAGAGGCTCCTGGCTATCCACTCTCCTTCACAGAACCACAGAACCAATCACAGAATGGTAGGGGTTGGAAAGGGACCTCTGGAGATCACCAAGTCCAACTCCCCTGCCAAGCCAGGTTCACCTAGGGAAGGTCACACAGGAACACATCCAGGTGGGTTTGGAATCTCTCCAGAGAGAGTTACTCCACCACCTCTCTGGGCAGCCTCCTCCAGTGCTCTGTCAACCTTAAATTAAAGAAGTTCCTCCTCATATTCAAATGGAACTTCTGATGGTCAAGTTTGTGACCATTAGCCTTTGTCCTGTGCACCACTGAGCAAAGTCTGATCCCACCCCCCTGACACTCACCACTGAGTTAGGAATGAGTATGGATGAGATCCCCCCCAGTCTGCTCTTCTCCAGACTGAACAGCCCCAATTCTCTCAGCCTTTCTTCATCACAGAGCTGTTCCAATCCCCTCAGCATCTCTGTAACCCTTTCCTCTCCCCTCTCCACTCTGCCCTTCCTGAACTGGGGAACCCAGAACTGGACACAGTGTTCCAGATGTAGCTTGACCAGGGCAAAGCAGAAGGGGACAAGAACTTCCTATGACCTGCTTGCCACACTTGATGTACCCCAAGATGCCATTGGCTTTCTGGCCACAAGGCACACTGCTGGCTCATGGTCATCCTGTTGTCCACCAGGATTCCCAGACCCTTTTTCCCTAGAGCTTCTCTCTGAGTTGTCCACCAGGATTCCCAGGTCCTTTTTCTCTAGAGCTGCTCTCCATCAGATCAGCTCTATGCCTGTGCTGATCCATGGGGTTGTCCCTCCCCAGCTGCAGGACTTCATACTTACTCTTCTTGCCCCTTCCTGCTAAATGCACCTAACAAAAAGACATCAGAGAATCGATTTGGCAAAACCTTTAAGTTGAACAGAAGAAACTCATGGAAGTGATTCTTGCTCTGAACACAACCTTCACTTATTTATCACAAGCCTTGTGAGCAAAACACCAGGAACACCAAGATCACAGAATCACCAAAAGCCAGGCTGGAGCTCTGTGTCCAGTTCTGGAAAGATCTGGGTGTGCTGGAAGGTGTCCAGAGAAGGGCCGTGAGGATGAGCAGAGGGCTGGAGCTGCTCCTCTGTGGAGACAGCCTGAGAGAGTTGGGGTTGTGCAGTCTGGAGAGGAGAAGGCTCCCAGGAGACCTTCTGGTGGTCTTGCAGTATCTGAAGGGGGTTACAGGAAAGCTGGAGAGGGACTTTTGAGGGTGTCAGGGAGTGATAGGACTTGGGCGGGGGGGGGATGGAGCAAAACTAGAAGTGGGGAGATTCAGATTGGATGTTAGGAAGAAATTCTTCCCCATGAGGGTGGTGAGAGACTGGCAGAGGTTGCCCAGGGAGGTGGTGGAAGCCTCATCCCTGGAGGTTTTTGCAGCCAGGCTGGATGTGGCTGTGAGCAACCTGCTGTGGTGTGAGGTGTCCCTGCCCATGGCAGGGGGTTGGGACTGGCTGAGCCTTGAGGTCCCTTCCAGCCCTGACAAGTCTGTGATTCTATGATCAGTGTTGAACTGCACAGTTCCAGCACCACACAGACACAGCAAAAGCTTTCTCCAAGGCACTTTTGCTTAAAGGTGAACTACAGTAGAAGGAGAAGTAAAGAGGCAATATGCTAAGAACCTGCTGATTTCCATACCCTTCAGACAAGCAGATTGATGTGTCTGAGATTCTTAACTTGCTCACTCTCCTCCTTACCTCAAATGCTCCCCAAGTCTGGAAGAGTGAGACACAGCAGGCTAAAAAAAATGCAGCTCCCACAGGGAAACATCCAGTTTGATCCAGGGTGTTGGAAAGGAGGGGATTGAGTGCAACCTCAGTCTGTCTGCAGACAACACCAAATTTGGTGGCTGTGTGGAGCTGCTGGAGGGCAGGGAGGCTCTGCAGAGAGATATGGACAGGCTGGACCAGTGGGCTGAGGCCAATGGTATGAGATTCTACAAGGTCAAGTGTTCAGTGCTGCACTTGGGCCACAACAACCCCATGCAATGTTCCAGGCTTGGGGCAGAGTGGCTGGAGAGGTATTTGGTGGAGAAGGACTTGAGGGTGCTGATTGCTGGCTGTCTGAATTTGAGCCATCAGTGTGCAGAGGTGGCCAAAAAGGCCAATGGCATCCTGGCTTGCATCAGGAATAGTGTGGCCAGCAGGACTGGGGATGTGTTTTTCCCCCTTTGCTAGGCACTGGGGAAGCTGCACATTGAACACTGGCCTCAGTTTTGGGCTCCTCACTCCTAGAAGGATGCTGAGGTACTGGAACAGGTCCAAACAACAGCAGCTGATCTAGTGAAGGCTCTTGAACACAAGCCTGATGAGGAATGGCTGAGGGAACTGGGGTTGTTTAGAAGAGGGGTTAAGGTTTCAGTGCCCTCTACAACTGCCTCAAAGGAGGCTGGAACCAGGTGGTAGTTCAGAAGCTCACAGGATGTTAGGAGTTGGAAGGGACCTCTGAAGATCATCAAAGTCCAACCCTCCCTGCCAGAGCAGGACCACAGAATCCAGCACAGGTCACACAGATCACACAGGTCATACATCCAGATGGGTCCTGAAAGTCTCCAGAGAAGGAGACTCCACAACCTCTCTGGGCAGCCTGTTCCAGGGCTCTGTGACCCTCACAGTGAAGAAGTTCCTCATCCTGTTGAGGTGAAACCTCCTGTGCTGGAGTTTCCATCCATTGCCCCTTGTCCTATCCCAGGGTGCAACTGAGCAGAGCCTGTCCCTGTCCCCTCCCTCCTGACCCCCAGCCCTCAGATATTGATAAACATTTATTAACCCCCCTCTCAGTCTTCTGTTCTCCAGACTGAACAGTCCCAGGGCTCTCAGCCTCTCCTCACAGGGCAGTGCTCCAGTCCCTTAAACTTCTGAGCATTCTTTAAAGGAAATATTAAATACATCAAAGTTTTCAAGTCTTTGCAGTAATGATTCAGAAGCAGTCAGCAAGTGCCAGGACAGGAGGAAATGGCCTCAAGTTGTGCCTGGGGAGGTTGAGGTTGGATATGAGGAAAAAGGTCACCCCAGCAAGGGTTCTGAGGCACTGGCAGAGGCTGCCCAGGGAGGTGGTGGAGTCCCCATCCCTGAAGATGTTGAAATGCTGTGTGGATGTGGTGCTGAGGGATGTGTTTGGTGGTAGTGCCTAAGCAGCAGTGGTGGATTGTGAGCTGTAGGCAAGTGGTTGGACTTGATGATCTCAAAGGTTTCTTCCAACCTCAAGAGTTCTATGACTCTCTGGAAGGAGAAGCACAGAGAGATCTGCTACCAGTGATACAAACTGGATTAGAGCAGCAGCTCTGGGACAAGACTGGGAAGCTAACTTGCCAGCTTTCACAACCAACCAATCTGAATTGCTTGTTATTGAGGGGGGAAGGAAGAGAGTCTGAGGAGCACAAAATAATCATAGAATGGCTCAGGTTGGAGGGGAATTTAGAGATTATCTACTCCAACCCCCCTGCTATGGGCAGGGATACCTTCCAAATAGACTTGGCTGCTCAGTGCCTCATCCTGCCTGGCCTTGAACACCTCCAGGGAGAGGCCACTCACAGCCTCCCTGGGCAACCTGTGCAGTGTCTCCCCACCCTCACTCTAAAGAATTTCTTCCCAGTCTCCAGTCTCACTCTCCCCTCTCCCAGCTCAAAGCCTTTGCCCCTTGGCCTATCACCACAAGCCCTTGTAAAAAGTTCCTCCCCAGCTCTTCTGTAGCCCCCTTGCAGGTACTGGAAGGCTCCTCAAAGCTCTCCCCAGAACCTTCTCTTCTGCAAGCTAACAATCCCAACTGTCCCAGCCTGTCCCCATAGCAGAGGTTCTCCAGCCCCCTGATCCTCTTCATGGCCTCCTCTGGACCTGCTTTGACAGTTTCATGTTCTGCTTGTGTTGGAGCCCCCAGAACTGGACACAGTACTGCAGCTGGGGGCTCACAAGAGAGGAGCAGAGGGGCAGAATCCCCTCCCTGTCCTGCTGGTCACATTCTCTTGATGCAGCCAGCACACAGCTGCCTTCTGGGCTGCAAGCACACATTGCTGGCTCATGTCCCCAAAGTCCTCCTTGAGACTGCCCTCAAGCCACCCCTCACCCAGCCTATAGTTGTGCTTAAATAACTTATTTAATGCTTTCTTCCAGATACTGCTCTCCTTGCATGGCAACAGCTTGAACTTTCCTCACAAGTCTAACAAGGAGAGTGCAGCTTAATGGAAAGTAGATTATGTCAAAGAGATTTGAGATCTTTCTCTGACAAGATTATAAATATGAAAGATAATAGAGAAGGCCCTGCTGATAAAATACACTCAGACTTGGGTAAAGCTTCTGGCTTTAGGCCTCTAACATTCAGAGAAAGAAAGAAAGAAAGAAAGAAAGAAAGAAAGAAAGAAAGAAAGAAAGAAAGAAAGAAAGAAAGAAAGAAAGAAAGAAAGAAAGAAAGAAAGAAAGAAAGAAAGAAAGAAAGAAAGAAAGAAAGAAAGAAAGAAAGAAAGAAAGAAAGAAAGAAAGAAAGAAAGAAAGAAAGAAAGAAAGAAAGAAAGAAAGAAAGAAAGAAAGAAAGAAAGAAAGAAAGAAAGAAAGAAAGAAAGAAAGAAAGAAATAAAGAAAGAAAGAAAGAAAGAAAGAAAGAAAGAAAGAAAGAAGAAAGAAAGAAAGGAAGGAAGGAAGAAAGGAAGGAAGAAAGGAAGGAAGAAAGAAAGGAAGAAAGGAAGGAAGAAAGGAAGGAAGAAAGGAAGGAAGAAAAAGAAAGAAAAAAGAAAAAGAAAGAAGGAAAGAAAGAAAAAGAAGAAAGAAAGAAAGAAAGAAAGAAAGAAAGAAAGAAAGAAAGAAAGAAAGAAAGAAAGAAAGAAAGAAAGAAAGAAAGAAAGAAAGAAAGAAAGAAAGAAAGAAAGAAAGAAAGAAAGAAAGAAAGAAAGAAAGAAAGAAAGAAAGAAAGAAAGAAAGAAAGAAAGAAAGAAAGAAAGAAAGAAAGAAAGAAAGAAAGAAAGAAAGAAAGAAAGAAAGAAAGAAAGAAAGAAAGAAAGAAAGAAAGAAAGAAAGAAAGAAAGAAAGAAAGAACAAAAAACCCAAGAGCACTGTGGAAAATCAGGAAACTACTGAATCAAATTTGATTTGTTCAGTGATAGTCTCACTTCAATTAATGTGGAGGCATCAAATAATTGCAATTACACCAACAGTGCCCCAGGAAGTCTTCCTCTGGTGCTCTCATCCAGTTAAAATCTTCTTTTGAAATGATAGAGAGAGTGGAGCTAGAGGGCAGGTCAAGAGAGGTGATTCTGGCACTCTGCTCTGCTCTGGTGAGACCCCACCTGGAGTACTGTGTTCAGCTACGGAGCCCCCAGCACAAGTGGGACATGGACCTTGTGGTGGGTTGAAATTACTCCCCCCCAGCCAATCAGGAGAAAGCTACCCCCAAAAGAAATTGCCAGAGCAGCTCAGTTTGGGGTGGAAGCAAATGAATCACAGGTTGGAAGAGACCCTCAGGATCACCAAGTCCAACCCAGAGCCCTACCCTACAAGGCTCCTAAACCATGTCCCCAAGCACCACATCCAAACCACCTTGAAACACAGCCAGGCTTGGGGACTCCACCACCTCCCTGGGCAGCACATTCCAATCCCTCACCACTCTTGCTGGGAACAAATGTTTCCTACTGTCCAGTCCAAACATCCCCAATCATAGCTTGAGGCCATTCCCTCTTGTTCTGTCACTAAAGACCTGTGAGCAGAGACCAGCACCAACCTCTCCACAACCTCCTTTCAGGTAGTTGTGCAGAGCCAGGAGGTCTCCCTCAGCCTCCTCTGTTTCAAACTAACCATCCCCAGCTCCGTCAGTTGCTCCTCATCAGATTTCTTCTCCAGGCCCTTCCCAGCTTCCTTGCCCTCCTCTGCCCTGGCTCCAGCCCCTCCACATCTCTCTTGGATTGAGGAGCCCCAAACTGGACACAACACTCCAGGTGTGACCTCCCCAGAGCTGAGTCCCAGGGGACAATCCCCTCCCTGCTCCTGCTGGACACAGCATTGCTGATACAGTCTGGGCTATATTCACAAGCAAACTAATCTCCAGAAAAATGAAATGCACTGAAGATGTACAAAACACACAATAAGATGTACAAAATACACAAGAGATGTACAAAACACACAATAAGTTGTACAAAATACACAATAGATGTACAAAATACACAAGAGCTGTACAAAACACACAATAAGTTGCACAAAACACACAATAAGATGTACAAAATACACAAGAGATGTACAAAACACACAATAAGTTGTACAAAATACACAATAGATGTACAAAATACACAAGAGCTGTACAAAACACACAATAAGTTGTACAAAATACACAATAGATGTACAAAATACACAAGAGCTGTACAAAACACACAATAAGATGTACAAAACACACAATAAGATGTACAAAACACACAATAGATGTACAAAACACACAATAAGATGTACAAAATACACAAGAGATGTACAAAACACACAATAAAATGTACAAAACACACAATAGATGTACAAAACACACAATAAGATGTACAAAATACACAAGAGATGTACAAAACACACAATAAAATGTACAAAACACACAATAGATGTACAAAACACACAATAGATGTACAAAACACACAATAAGATGTACAAAATACACAAGAGATGTACAAAACACACAATGAAATGTACAAAACACACAATAGATGTACAAAACACACAATAGATGTACAAAACACACAATAAGATGTACAAAATACACAAGAGATGTACAAAACACACAATAAGATGTACAAAATACACAAGAGATATACAAAACACAATAAGATGTACAAGATACACAATAGATGTACAAAATACACAATAAATGTACAATATATAGAGATTTACAATTTATAAACAACACAGAAACTCCCCAGAACCCCCTGGACAGATCCAGGGGACTGTTCACCTCCTCCCCCACTCCCTCCCTCCTTCCCATTACCTCACACAGTAGTTAAAAGAGCGATCCCCAGGCAAATCCATGGAAGAGAGAGAGAAGTTGCAAGCAGAAGCAACAGAAGAAGAGAGAAGGAACTGTTCCTGCCTCTGCTCTATATCCCATTAGCAATCCAATGAATTCCATAGCCCTCAGCATTGTTCTCCTTTTGCATCCAATGGTCATTTATTTTACTTTCAGTCTCTGCAGTCAGGATCTAGGCTAAAGTTCCCCCTTCTGTAACAGACCTGGATGGTTGGATGAGGCCTTGGGCAACTTGGTCTCTTGGTCTAGTGGGAGGTGTCCCTGCTCATGGCTGGGGAGGTTGGGACTAGATGAGCTTTAAGTTCCCTTCCAACCCAACCCATTCTATGAGTCTGTGAAATATATCCCTTGGTGTCCACCATGCCCCAGGTGATGCATTGTGTCACCTGTGTCCAGCCTCTCCACATTTGATTCTCAAATACCCTCTGCATGAACCTGAAGCCTTGACACCCACTTGACAATTGCAAGTCTGTTCCAGAGGTACAGAACTTCAGCAGGCATTGGAACAGGCTGCCCAGGGAGGCTGTGGATGTCACCTCTCTGGGAGTGTTCAAGACCAGGGTGGTGAAGCCTTGAGCAAGCTGAGCTGGTAGAAGGTGCCCAGTACCTGAAGGGACCCACAGGAGAGCTGGGAAGGGACTTTTTACAAGGGCTTGTACTGACAGGACAAGGAGCAATGGCTTTGAGGTGGAAGAGGAGAGACTGAGGCTGGAGGTTAGAAAGAAATTCTTTGCAGTGAGGGTGAGGAGACACTGGCACAGGTTGCCCAGGGAGGTTGTGAATGCCTCCTCCCTGGGGGAGTTCAAGGCCAGGCTGGATGAGGCCTTGAGCAACCCCTAGTGGGCAGGGGGTTGGAGATAGATGATTTTTAAGGTCCTTTCCAACCCAAGCAATATTTTGGTTGTGTTTGTACCCACCTGGCCTTAGCTCCAGACCTGGCTCTCTGGGTAAATTCTTCTGCCATAACATAGCTGCTTCTAATATTTACTGCTTTGGGCAGTCCAAAGGAAATGCAAATGCAGAAAGCTTTTGTCACTCTAACATAAACTTCAGGTTTGCTCTTGCTGGCTGAGGTAACACACACTTAGCATGCCAGCTCTGGAGATGTTGGCTGTGTGAAGCTCTTCTGAAGCATCCTGAGAAGTGAAGTGTATCATCCAGGCTGCTACCTCAGGTTTCCTTGATGCAACCTAAGGTAAAAGGCAATTCACCCTGCAATTCAGCTAGGGAATTTGTCAATTTCCTACATCATTAGCTCCATGGAAAAGGACCTTGGAGTCCTGGTGGACAATAAATTATCTGTGGGAGAGCAATGTGCCCTTGTGGCCAAGAAGGCCAATGGTCTGCTGGGGTGTACTGCCCAGCAGATGAAGAGACATTCTCCTCCCCTTCTACCCTGCCCTGGGGAGACCACAAATGGAATATGTTCAAGAGGGACAGGGAAATACTGGAGAGAGACCAATGGAGGGTACAGGATGATGAAGGGATGGAACACCTGTCTGATAAGGAAAGGCAGAGAGTCCTGGGGCTGCTTAGTGTGGAGAAGAGAAGGCTGAGAGGGGATCTGATCGATGTTTATGAATACCTGAGGGGTGGGTGCCAAGAAGAAGGAGCCAAGCTCTTTTCAGTGGTGTCCTGTAACAATGGACACAAACTGGAACCCAGGAAGTTCCACCTCAACCTGAGGAAATACTTCTTTACTGTGAGGGTGTTGGAGCCCTGAAACAGGCTGCCCAGAGAGATTGTGGAGTCCTCTTCTCTGGAGACTTTCAGGACCCATCTGGATGTGTTCCTGTGTGATCTATCCTAGGTGATCCTGCTTTGACAGGGGTGTTGGACTTAACGATCTGTAGAGCTCCCTTCCACCCCCTTCCATCCTATGATCCCTTGCTGCTTTGTCCAGGTATTTCTTTACACCACCCACTAGAAATTAAAGACAAGAAGTTCAGATACACTTCAGCCTCTCTCTCCCCTGTTCTGTACAATGAGCTTCCAGTAAGCTTCCTGTTTTCCAAACAGCAGAGATGAAGCTTTTGTGCTGTTTTTAATTAACTCCACTTCCCATGCCCATGTGCAGCTCTGACTGATTTCTCTTCTCTCTGTTTCCATCATATCTGCCTGATAACACACACATGGCCACAGCACCCAGCAGAGCTCCTGTTCAGCAGCTCAGCCAGTCCAAAGGAATATCAGCAAGTGATAAAAGCCTGGGAGGAAATTAGATGTGAGGAAAGAGAGTTAAAATACATATAGCTGAGGGCAAAATAGATGAGGAGATGAGATATAAGTCTCTAAAAATCCAAAGTGTGTCAGCAAGGGATCAAGAAGTAGCAGAGGCACAGGGGGACAAAAAGTAAGCACTGGCATGAAAGGACTGAGGGGAAGATGTGAAGTGAATGCTAAGGAACTGTTGGGGTTTATTTACATATAGATCCCTGCAAGTCCAAACATAATCTCCATATAAAAGCACTGTCTGAAATTAATTAGAGCAGAATATTTTTTTTTTTGGGGGGGGTGTGTGTGTGAATATTCTGGAGTAAAACTGGGAAATAAAGACCATGAAAGAGAAGAATCAATCTTCTTGACCTACTTGATCATTCTCCTTCTAATATCTTTCCTCAAATTGTATCAGAAAGACATTAATTTTACAGGCAAATGCTTCAAATGTCAGAGGAAGTGCTGTAGTTAGAGAACCAAATCACCATTCCTCAGATCAAAATGCCAGGCTTAAATTTGTCCAGCTAAGGAGGCCAACCACACCCTGGGCTGCATCAAAAGCAGTGGGACCAGCAGGATGAGAGAGGTGATTCTCCCCCTCTGCTCTGCTCTTGTGAGACTCCACCTGGAGCACTGCATCCAGTTCTAGGGCAAATTCATCTGAAGGACATCAGAATGTTGAAAGGGGTCCAGAGGAGGCCACAAAGATGATCAGAGGGCTGGAGCACCTTGACAGGTAGGGAGAGTTGGGGCTGCTCAGCCTGGAGAAGAAAAGGCTCCAGGGAGACCTTAGAGAAGCTTTCCAGTACCTGAAGGGGGGCTCCAGGAGAACTGGGGAGGGACTTTGGACAAGGGGTGGGAGTGAAAGGAGTGAAGGATGAAAGGGAAAAGGGGAGATTTCAGCTGGAGATGGGAAGAAATTCTTTAGAGTGAGGGTGGTGAGACTCTGGAACAGGTTGCTCATGGAGGTTGTGGATCATAGAATCATAGAATGGTCCAGGCCAGAAGGGACCTCCAAAGCTCATCCAGCCCAACCCTCCCCACAGTCAACAGAGACATTCTCCACTAGACCAGGTTGCCCAGAGCCCTGTTGAGCCTCACCTTGAATATTTCCAGGGGTGGGGCCTCAACCACCTCCCTGGGCAACCTGTTGCAGTGTTCCACCTCCCTCACAGTGAAGAACTCGTTCCTGATATCCAATCTGAATCTACTCTTCTCCAGTTCAAAGCCATTGTCCCTGCTCCTGTCCCTGCAGGCCTTTGCAAACAGTCTCTCTCCATCCTTCCTGTAGCCCCCTTCAGGTACTGGCAGGCTGCTACTAGGTCTCCCCAGAACCTCCTCCTCTCCAGGCTGAACACCCCCAGCTCCCTCAGCCTGTCCTCATAGCAGAGCTGCTCCAACCCCCTGAGCATTTCCTGGCCCTCCTCTGGACCCTCTCCATCAGCTCCATGTCCTTCCTGTGTTGAGGTCTCCAGACCTGCACACAGCACTGCAGATGAGGTCTCAGCAGAGCCAAGTGGCAGAATCACCTCCCTGGCTCTGCTGGCAATGCTGCTTTGGATGCAGCCCAGGCTGGGATTTGCCTTCTGTGCTGCAAGCTCACACTGCCTACTCCTGGCCAGCTTCTGCCTCACCAGCACCCCCATCCTGAATGTGTTCAAGGCCTTGAGCAACCTTGTCTAGTGGAAAGTGTCCCTGCCCATAGTGTGAGGGGTTTGGAACTAGGTGATCTTGAAAGTCTCTTCCAACACAACCCATTCTATGATTCCATCTATGATGAAGTTTTATGTCTACCTTTATGGCTACTCCTGGTAACTATACTTGAAGGTGTCTAGAGAAGGGCAATAAGGCTGGGAGAGGTCTGGAGCACAGCCCTGTGAGGAGAGGTTGAGGGAGTGTAAGAGTGTGAGAGCTGAAACCCCTGTCCCACACTGACATACCCAGGCTAGCTCAGTCTGGAAGCAAATGCAAGCTGTATGTACAGGCAAAGCTACAACCTGTGATGCAATGCAATGAATCTGCACAGACAGACACTCCTCACAACATTTACACATGTGTACAATCAACAGGAAAGCACAACCAAGCCCCCCCTGCTTCCCCCAAGGGGCCTCCCCCCCAGCCAGAAGGAATCCCCCCAGACCCTCCTGGCAGAAGGCAGAGAGTCAAGAAGCAGAGAGGCTGTTAGCTTGTCAAGGTCAGTGTGGTATCTTCAGCCAGAAAAGAAGAAGCAGGCAGACAGAAACCAAGCAAGCTGAGACTGCCCAACTCCCCAACCTTGTTTTGAGTAGAATCATAGAATCATAGAATCATAGAATCATAGAATCATAGAATCATAGAATCATAGAATCAGTCAGGGTGGGAAGGGACCACAAGGCTCAGCCAGTTCCAACCCCCCTGCCATGGCCAGGGACACCTCACACTAGATCAGGATGGCCACAGCCTCATCCAGCCTGGCCTTAAACACCTCCAGGGATGGGGCCTCAACCACCTCCCTGGACAACCCATTCCAGGCTCTCACCACTCTCATGGGGAAGAACTTCTTCCTCACATCCAGCCTGAATCTCCCCACTTCCAGCTTTATTCCATTCTCCCCAGTCCTGTCACTACCTGATAGCCTAAAAAGATTCTTAAACATTTCTCTCTCTCCAATGGAAGTGTTTAGAGTCATCAGTATTTTGCTTTCTTACACCCAAGAGTGATTTATTTACATTCTTTCCCTTTCTCTGCTCAAACTTTGTGAAGAAAAATTACAAAGATAGTCTTGAAACCATCCCAGGGAGCTGGGGGTGTTTAGCCTGGAGTAGAGGAGGCTCAGGGCAGACTTTATTGCTCTCTACAACTACCTGAAGGGAGATTGTAGCCAGGAGGGGGTTGGTCTCTTCTCCAGGCAACACTGACAGAAGGAGAGGACACAGTCTCAAGCTGTGCAGGGGAAGTTTAGGCTTGAGGTGAGGAGAAAGTTCTTCCCAGAAAGAGTAATTGGCCATTGGATGTGCTGCCCAGGGAGGTGGTGGAGTCACCATCCCTGGAGGTGTTCAAAAAAAGCTTGGCTGTGGCACTTGGAGCCATGGTTGAGTTGTCAGGAGGGGTTAGGTGTTAGGTAATAGGTTGGAGTTGATGATCTCTGAGGTCTTTCCCAACCTGGTTGCCGATTCTGTGATTCTGGTCTCTGTGTATCACTTCTATAATGATCATTAGAGCACAGAAGAAGTTTGTGCTGCCACCTTACTTGCAAGTATGTAATGTTTTGGAACAAGTTTGGTGTTGACCAGCCTGCAAATGTTTTTCACAGGATCACAGGATCACAGGATGTCAGGGGTTGGAAGGGACCCCAGGAGATCATCAAGTCCAACCCCCCTGCCAGAGCAGGACCATACAATCCAGCTCAGGTCACACAGGAACACAACCTAACAAGCAGTGAAATTCTCCAGAGAAGGAGACTCCACAACCCCTCTGGGCAGCCTGTTCCAGTGCTCTGGGACCCTCACAGTAAAGAACTTCCCCCTTGTGCTGAGGTGAAACCTCCTGTGCTGCAGCTTACATCCATTGCTCCTTGTCCTGTCCCAGGGAGCAAGTGAGCAGAGCCTGTCCCCTCCTGACCCCCAGCCCTCAGATATTGATAAACATTTCTTAAATCCCCTCTCAGTCTTCTCTTTTCCAGACTAAACAGCCCCAGGTCCCTCAGCCTCTCCTCACCAGGCAGTGCTCCAGTCCCCTAATCATCCTCACAGCCCTCTGCTGGACCCTCTCCAGCAGATCCCTGTCCCTGCTACACTGGGGAGCCCAAAACTGAACACAGTACTCAAGATGAGGTCTCAGCAGGGCAGAGTAGAGAGGGAGGAGAACCTCCCTGGCTTTGCTGGACACACTCTTCTTAATATACAAATAACTTCTGGCCTGGCTGCTCAGCAGGACCCCATCTGACTGAGAAGAGTGTTTCAACCACCTGAGAAAGAGGAACGCTCCTGGGAATGACTTAAAAACACATTATCATTAAAGCCAGGCACTTTGCCCAGGAACAGATGCTATTATTTTAGAAAACAAAAGCCACTGGAGGAGCTTGGAGTTTTGCCAGAGTTGGTGCTTAAAATGAAAAGATAAAAAAAAGAAGAGAGGGAGAGAGTAAAAGAAAAAATTAGAGCATTTGAAGATTAAGGAACTGTGCAAAATGAGCAAACCTCCTTCACAGGATCCTGAGGCAAGAACCACCAGAAGTGGGCCAAGATTAGCATAAGTATTGACTGTGCTTCTGGAAGCTGGTTAGAAAGATTCAAGTGTCACACCTGGCTGTTCCACTAAGGAAAATATCGAAGCACAGGCTGAGAGCTGGGTGCAGGCAAACCTCATGAAGTTACATAAGGACAAGTGCAAGGTCCTGCATCAATGTGCACTTGCAGCCCAGAAAGCCAACCAGAGCCTGGGCTGCAGCAAGAGAAGTGTGGCCAGCAGGGCCAGGGAGGGGATTCTCCCTCTCTACTCAGTTCTGGTGAGACCACACCTGGAGTACTGTGTCCAGTTCTGGAGCCTCTGTTACAAGAGGGATCTGGACATGCTGGAAGGTGTCCAGAGAAGGGCCACCAGGATGAGCAGAGGGCTGGAGCTGCTCTCCTATGAGGACAGACTGAGAGAGTTGTGGCTGTTCAGTCTGGAGAAGAGAAGGCTCCCAGGTGACCTTCTTGTGGCCTTCCAGTATCTGCAGGGGGCTACAAGGAAGCTGGGGAGGGACTTTTTAGGCTATCAGGGAGTGACAGGACTGGGGGGAATGGAATAAAGCTGGAAGTGGGGAGATTCAGGCTGGAAGTGAGGAAGAAGTTCTTATGCATGAGAGTGGTGAGAGCCTGGAATGGGTTGTGCAGGGAGGTGGTTGAGGTCCCATCCCTGGAGATGTTTAAGGCCAGGCTGGATGAGGCTCTGGCCAGCCTGCTGTAGTGTGAGGTGTCCCTGGCCATGGCAGGGGGGTTGGAATTGGCTGATCCTTGTGGTCCCTTCCAACCCTGACAGATTCTATCATTCTATGATTCTGTGATCTGGAGAGAAATAACAGCAGGCACCAGGACAGGTTAGGGGATGCCCTGCTGGAAAGCTGCTCCACAGAGAAAGACCTTGGAGTGCTGGTGGGCAGCAAGTTCTCCATGGAACAATAATGTGCCCTTGTGGACAAGAGAGCCAATGGGATCCTGGGATGTATCAAGAAAGGTGTCCAGCAGGGCTAGGGAAATTCTTCTCCCTCTCTACTCTGCCCTGCTGAGACCACCCCAGCAATCCTGTGTCCAGTTTTGGGCTCCCCAGTTCAAAAGAGACAGATACCTGCTGGAGGGAATCCAAGGGAGAGCCATGAGGATGATTTGGGACTTGAGCATCTCCCCTGGGAAGAGAGACTGAGAGCCCTGGGACTGTTTAGTCTGGAGAAGAGAAGGCTGAGAGGGATCTGATCAATGCTTATCAATAGCTGAGGGGTGGGGGGCAAGTGGAGGGGGCCAGGCTCTTTTGGGTGGTGCACAGTAGTAAGTCAAGGAACAATGGAGACAAACTTGAACAGAGAAGATTTCAGCTCAACATGAGGAGAAACTTCTTTGCAGTGAGGGTGACAGAGCACTGGAGCAGGCTGCCCAGGGGGGTTGTGGAGTCTTCTTCTCTGGAGACTTTCAAACCCACCTGGATGCATTCCTGTGCAGACTACCCTAAGTGCTCCTGCTCTGGCAGGGGCATTGGAGCTGATGATCTCTTGAGGTCCCTTCCAACCTCTGATATCCTGTGAGACTGTGAAAGCATTACAAATGCAGAGAGGGTAAGAGAGGACACAGTTAAGCTGAGCTGGAGCAGGCCAGCTGGACTGTTATGATTTAATTAAGGAGATTTTGACTCAGTGGGATTCACACATGGGAGATTATTGCTACCACATCTGACAGGGTTTGTCACAGTGGTAACAACCATCACAGAGGGAAACTGCCAACATGAAAATGATTTGACACCCCACTGCATGCTGTGAAATGAGGAAGTGAAGGAAAAAAGGGCGAAAAGTGGGCTTGGAAATGCAATGTATGAAATCAAAAGATAAAGTGTGGAGCCAATGAATTCACTCAGCTTCACTAAATTCAGTGTATCTGCCTACTGCTTACATCTTTTGGTCAATGAACTGTGGAGGCAGAATAGAATCATGAAGTCATGGAGTGGTTTGAGTCGGAAGGGACCTTAAAGAGCATCTAGCTCCAACCCCCTGCCATGGGCAGGGACACCTCCTACTAGAGGTTACTCAAGGCCTCATCCAGCCTGGCCTCCCCCCAGGGAGGGGGCATCCATGGCTTTGCTGGACAACCTGTTCCAGTGTCTCCCAACCTTCACTGTCAAGAATTTCTTCCTAATCTCCAGTCTTCGTCTCCCAGCTCAAAGCCATTGTCCCTCATCCTATCACTCCAAGACCCCAGCTTTTCTGTAGCCCCCTTCAGGTACTGGACGGCTGCTCTAAGGTGGCCCTAGAGCCTTTTCTTCTCCAGGCTGACCACCCTGATATAATACACCACTTTCAGCAACACATGAATCCCCATCTCCCACCTAAAAGGGCATAAGCTGTAGGTTATCTGAACCTGACCAATTCTTTCTTTGATTCTGGTCTCTTCCGTCCATTCTGGGAGCTCACTGTCAACCTGCTTCATCAGAAACCAGTTTTTCCTGTCATTCCCAGAGCCACAGAACAGCTGAGGTTAGAATGTACCCTCTGAAGGAAGAATATAGAATTGTTTTTCTTGGAAAAGGCCTCCAAGAACATCAAGTCCAGCTGTCAGCCTGCCATCACCATGGCCATTCAACTATGTCCCCAGGTGCCATGGTCACAAATTTCTTGAACATCTCCAGGGGTGGGGAATCCACCACCTCCCTGGGCAGCCTGTGCCAATCCCTGACCACTCTTGCATCAAAGAAATCTTTCCTCATCTCCAACCTAACCCTCCCTGGCACAGTTTCAGGCCGTTTCCTCTGCCTCTATCACCTGAGACTAGGGAGTAGAGCCCAACCCCCACCTCACTACACCTAGTTCACACCCTGCCCCCATGCTGGGGAAGCTGAAGCAGGTTACTCAGGCTCTTGACTAGATGGATTTTAAATACCGCCAGGAATGGAGGCTCTGTAACCTCTCTGGACAACCTTTTCCAGAACCTTCAAGTTTTCTCCTTGTGGTTAGAACTGCATTAAACATCTTTCCATTCCTGCCCACTGCCCAGTCAGTCAGTCCGTCTCTGTCTGCTGTTCTCTCTCCAGTTAGGTACCTGACAATATCTTTCTGATCCTCCTCTTCTTGAAGGTGAGCTCTACCAGCACTCTGAGCATCAGCTCATGATGGTGTCTAGTCTCCAGTTGAGCTTCCTGCCTCTAGTCACAATCCTTTGAGCCTGGAGGTTTAGCCATTTTCCAGTCCACTTTGGTGTCCACTTCGGTGTCCACTTCTCTAGGCCAGTCCTTATCAGTTTGCCCTCATGAATGCTGGAGGAGACAGCATTGAAAGCCTTCTTAAAGTCAAGGTAGGCAACATCCATTGGTCTTCCCTCATGCAGTGATCTAATCAGCACATTGTAGTAAGATATGAAGATGATCAAACATCACTTCCCCTTCATAAATCCATGCTCACTGCTCTTCTTCACCTTCTTATCCTTCCTATGTTTCAGACTGGCTCTCAGGATTCTTTGCTCACTGTCTTTATTGAGCTGAACCTGATGGGCTGTAGGTCCTCCTCCTTGCTGGGCCTGAAGATCCTACTGATGTTTGCCTTCTTTCAGTTCCCAGGAACCTCCCTCAAACACCTTGACTTTTCAGAGGTTGAGTGGCCTTGCAGTACCATCAGCCAGGTCACCCAGCTCTGGTGGATGCATCCCATCAGGTGCCATGGACTTGTGCATATTCAGTTTGCTTAAAGCTTCTCTACCTTGATCACAAGATTCAGAGATTGCATCAGGGTGGAAGGGACCCTTTAAGGTCATCTTGTCCAACCCCCCTGCAGTCAGCAGGGACACCTCCAACTAGAGCAGGCTGCTCAGGGCCACATCAAGCCTGATCTTGAATGTCATCAGGGACAGGGCCTCAACCACATCCCTGGGCAACCTGTTCCAGCATTTCACCACCCTCATGATGCAGAACTTCCTCCTAATGTCCAACCTAAATCTCCCCTGCTCCAGCTTCAAACCATTGCCTCTGGGCCTATCATTACCTGCCCTCCTAAACAGTCCCCCCCCAGCCTTCCTGCAGTGGAGGAATGACCTTCAAGGGTCCCTTCCAACCCAATGCATTCTATGATTCTATGAAAAACTTCTTTAGTGACTACTCCTCAGCTCTAAAAGTAATTTCTTTGCTTGACTAAAGAGAAACAAAGTTTGGTGACTTTGGCCCCCGAAGTGCACTTTAGTTAACACTGAAGTTATTTGTCTAAGTACAGAATGTTTCTAGATAAGAGCTTGTGAAGGTTGAAGGCAGCCCCTGGAGATAAGATCAGCCAAATAACAGAGAATGTTAAAGAGCCACTCTGATTTTCCCAGCAGTGCTGTTTACAGCAACAGAATCTGTAACAAAGATTATTTGAGAGCAGCCTAATATTTGGAAGGAAATTAAATACAGGCTTTGACAGTTATCTGTCCTGCACATCAGAGCTGGGGCCACCCATATTGACTCTGCCTAATAACATTCTGAGTTCAGCCTGCAGACTTGCAGAACTCTCAGTCTGGCAGCAAGAGAGCAACTCATTCATCTCTGTCAGGCTGAGACTGTGTTTGTTCCATGGACAAGAAGGAAGGTAGTGAGTTCCTTCCTGAGAGAATGCAGTAATGAGGAGAAGTTCAGTTTCATGGTTTCATGGACATTGGAAGGCAGTTGGGAACCTGTGCTCTGGCATTTCCTTACACACTTTCTAGGGCACAGGCTGCCTGGGGATTTGGTTGAGTCACCACCCCTGGAAGTGCTGGAAGGTGTCCAGAGAAAGGCCACAAGGATGAGCAGAGGGCTGGAGCTCCCTCTCCTGTGAAGACAGACTGAAAGGGTTGTTGTTGTTCAGTCTGGAGAAGAGAAGGCTCCCAGAAGACTTTGTTGTGGCCTTCCAGTATCTGAAGGGGGCCACAAGAAAGCTTTTAGGATCCACTTTTTAGGATGTCAGGGAGTGATAGGACTTGGGATGACTCCATCACCTCCCCAGGCAGCCCATCCCAAGGGCCAATCTCTCTGTCTGGGAAGAATTTCTTCCTAACATCCAGCCTGAACCTCCCCTGCCTCAGCTTGAGACTGTGTCCCCTCCTTCTGCCACTGGGAGAAAAGACCAACCCCCACCTGGCTACAACCTCCCTTCAGGTAGTTGTAGAGAGTTGTAGAGGTAGTGATAGGACTGGGGGGGATGGAGCAAAACTAGAAGTCGGGAGATTCAGATTGGATGTTAGGAAGAAATTCTTCCCCATGAGGGTGGTGAGAGACTGGCAGAGGTTGCCCAGGGAGGTGGTGGAAGCCTCATCCCTGGAGGGTTTTGCAGCCAGGCTGGATGTGGCTGTGAGCAACCTGCTGTGGTGTGAGGTGTCCCTGGCCATGGCAGGGGCGTTGGAACTGGCTGAGCCTTGAGGTCCCTTCCAACCCTGACAATTCTCTGATTCTGTGACATATTTGACACAGGTTGTGAGTATAAGGCAACTGGGTCCTTTTTTTTAACCTCCAGGTCTAAACCCTAAAGAAAGCTTTTGCTGGACCTGGGTACTGTGGTATCTCTCAATCCTGCTGCTGTATCAGCATCTCTGAGCATGCTAAAAGCTCTCTACCTCTGCCCTACTCAGTACCTCACTGTATCTTATGTTCTCAGAGCTTCCTGGAGCCCAGGCTCAGCCCAGTTATTGCTGGAATAGTTTTGCCAAACCAGGCCAGGACTCCCATGAGGACCTACCTCAGGTTTATCTTTCAGAGTGTCAAATGAGCCAGCACTGCTCCATCCCAAAGTTGTACCGTTTGTTCTCTACTCAGAAGTTTACCAAGTCCTCAGAACCTCACCCTCTGGGCCCTCCCTATTACTGCTTCTGTGTTGTAAGCTCTGCCATGTGGTCACAATCACAGAATGGCTCAAGTTGGGAGGGACCTTAAATATCTCATTCCAAGCCCCTTGCCACAGGCAGGCCCCCTCCCCACTAGACCACAGCACACCAGGTTGGAAGGGACCTCAAGGATCATCCAGTCCAACCTCTCAGGGTAAGAGTGGAGTTGAAATGAGCAGGCCCAACACCCTAGCAAGCTGAGCCACCACCTCCCTTGGGAGTTTATTCCAATGTTTTATAGTCCAAATGGTGAAAAAAAAATTTTCTGGCACCTAGCCCAAATCTGCCCAGTAACAACTTGTACCCCTGACCCCTTGTCTTTACCCTGGGACTCTTTGTGCAAATGGAGTCTCCCTCCTCATGACAGCCACCTTTTGTGTTCCTCTGCATGGTTATGAGGTCTCCCCTAAGCCTTCTCTTGTCAAGGCTGAACGCCCCCAGCTCTCTCAGCCTTCCTTCACATGGCAGTGCTTCCAGCCCTCTGATCATTCTCTGGATCCTTCCCAGCCTGTGTAAGAGTGTGAGAGCTGAAACCCCTGTCCCACACTGACATACCCAGGCTAGCTCAGTCTGGAAGCAAATGCAAGCTGTATGTACAGGCAAAGCTACAACCTGTGATGCAATGCAATGAATCTGCACAGACAGACACTCCTCACAACATTTACACATGTGTACAATCAACAGGAAAGCACAACCCCCCTGCCATGGGCAGGGACACCTCACACCAGATCAGGCTGGCCAGAGCCTCATCCAGCCTGGCTGCAAACACCTCCAGGGATGGGACCTCAACCACCTCCCTGGACAACCCATTCCAGGCTCTCAACACTCTCGTGCATAAGAACTTCTTCCTCACTTCCAGTCTGAATCTCCCCACTTCCAGCTTTATTCCATACCCCCCAGTCCTGTCACTCCCTGATAGTCTAAAAAGTCCCTCCCCAGCTTTCTTGGAGCCCCCTTCAGATACTGGAAGGCCACAAGAAGGTCACCTCAGAGCCTTCTCTTCTCCAGACTGAACAACCCCAACACTCTCAGTCTGTCCTCATAGGAGAGCAGCTCCAGCCCTCTGCTCATCCTGGTGGCCCTTCTCTGGACACCTTCCAGCATGTCCAGATCCCTCTTGTAACAGAGGCTCCAGAACTGGATGCAGTACTCCAGGAGTGGTCTCACCAGAGCTGAGCAGAGAGGGAGAATCACCTCCCTTGCCCTGCTGGCCACACTTCTCCTGATGCAGCCCAGGCTCTGGTTGGCTTTCTGGGCTGCAAGTGCACATTGACAGCTCCTGGTGAGCTTCTCCTCCCCCAGCACCCCCAGGTCCCTCTCCTCAGGGCTGCTCTCCAGCCAGTCCCTGCCCAGCCTGGATTTGTGCTTGGGATTGTCTTGACCCAGCTGCAGGACCTTGCCCTTGGTCTTGTTGAACCTCATCAGGTTGTCATGGGCTCACCTCTCCAGCCTGCCCAGGTCCCTCTGGATGGATCCCTTCCCTCCAGCCTGTCAGCAGCACCACACATCTTGGTGTCATCAGCAAACCTGCTGAGGGTGCAGTCAATGCCTCTGTCCATGGCACCAACAAAGATGTTGAACAAGCCTGGTCCCAGCACTGATCCCTGAGGGACTCCACTTGTCCCTGGTCTCCACTGGACCATGGAACCACTGACAGCCACTCTTTGGGTGCTGCCATCAAGCCAGTTCTGTATCCATCCAGTGGTCCAATATCTCTCCAATGGGGTTGTTCAGAGTTATCTTTATTTTCCTTTTTACACCACGAGTGATTTATTTACATTTTACTACTTTCTGCTCAAGATCTGTGAACAATTTTAAAGGCATAGCCTCAAACTACCACACAGTGAAAGGTCCTTATTGTGCACAGGAGCAGCCAATGGTGTGGGCAGCAGTGGGCTTGGCTTCTCCCACCCTGCTGTCACCCTCCAGCACAGGGAACTTCAGTGGCAGTGACTGCACTGGCACAGATGGGTGGCACTTAAAGGAGCAATTTGCACCATGAAAAGTGTTTGCCCGAGAAGTTTTCTGCCCCTTACATAGAATCACAGCTCCTAAGACATCCTCCTGGAACAGGACACTGGAACAGGTTGCCCAGGAAGGTTGTTGATGTGCCCTCCCTGGAGGTGTCCAAGGCCAGGTTGGATGAGGTCCTGAGGTCCTGAGGTCCTGAAGTCCTTTCCAAGTCCCAGCATCCTGTGATCCTGCAAGATAGTGGTCCTGATTGGGCTCTTGACATTGACAGTAGGCAAAAATGGGAAATCCACTGCAGTTGCTTCAAGGATTTAAACTGTTTTGAATTTTTCTGGTTTTAGAAAAGCAGCTTTGAAAATGTCTGTGGGAGTTTAACCTTTCTTTGTGCATGACGGAATCACAGAATTGTTTGGGTTGGAAAAGGCCTCTGAGATCATCCAGTCCAGCCATCATCCTAACCCCACCATGGCCATGACATCATGCCCCCAAGTGCCATGGCCACAGGGGTCTGGAACACCTCCAGGGATGAGGACTCTGCCACCTCCCTGGGCAGCCTCTGCCACTCTTGCAGGAAACAAATTTTTCCTCCTCTTCAACCTAAGCCTCCCCTGGCAAAATTTCAGGCTGTTTTCTCTCCTTCTGTCATCTGAGACTAGGGAGCAGATCCCAACCCCCACCTCACTGCAGCCTCCTTTCAGGGAGCTGTAGAGAGCAATGAGGTCTCCCTCAGCCTCCTCTTCTCCAGACTAAACCCCTCCCAGGTCCCTCAGCTGCTCCTCATAAGTCTTGTTCTCCAGACCCTCCCCCAGCTTTGTTGCCCTTAACCCTCTCCGTTCCCCTGTGTGCTGTGGTTAGCAGTATCCTTCTTGGAGAGGACAAAGAGGGACCTGTTACCTCTTGCTGCTCCTTCCCTCCATCTGGTTGTTCATCTGCCATCCACACTTCCAATCTCCCATTACAAATCCCTCTGTCACAGCACTCTGTTTTCTCTGTTCCTGGGGATGTCCAGAGGAGGCCACAAAGATGACCAAGGGGGCTGGGAGCACCTCCCCTATGGGGACAAGTTTCAAGGACTAAGGCTGTTCATCCTGCAGAAGAGAATGCTCTGGGGACACCTTACAGTGGTCTTCCACTACCTGAGAGGGGTCTCCAAGAATGCTGGGGAGGGAATTTTTACAAGGGCTTGTAGTGATAGGTTGGGAGGGAATGGATTGAAGCTTGAGGAGGGCAGATTTAGACTGGATGTTAGGCAAAAATTTCCTTTCAGTGAGGTTGGTGAGACACTGGCACAGGCTGCCCAGGGAGGTTGTGGCTGCCTCCTCCCTGCAGGTGTTCAAGGCCAGGCTTGATGAGGCCTTGAGCAACCTGGGCTGGTGGGAGATGTCCCTGTCCATGGCAGGGGGTTGGAACTGGAGGAGCTTTCAACCTGGGCTAGTGGGAGATGTCCCTGCCCATGGCAGGGGGTTGGAACTGGATGATCTTGAAGATCCCTTCCAACCCAAACTATTCTCTGAATCTCTGTTTTCCTTTCCATCCAAGAAGGAGGTGTTTCCATGAACAAGAGTTGGGGTCTGCTTCCCAAAAACACTTCTGCTGCTTTTGCTTCTGATGTTTCTCAGTTCCACAAGAAGCCTTTTGGTGAGGTGTTCTTCCTCCTTTCCAAACTCCATTTGCCCTTCAAATCTGATCCTTTCTCAACTAAAGCAAACTGCTTCTCTTTTCATAGCTTCATAGAATGAGTTGGGTTGGAAGGGATCTTCAAGATCCTCCAGTTCCAGGCCCCTGACATGGGCAGGGACATCTCCTACCAGCCCAGGTTGCTCAAGGCTTCATCCAGCCTAGCCCTGAACACCAACAAGGGGACATCCACAACCTCCCTGTCACCCTGCACTTTGCCTCATTGAACCTAATGAAGGGCTCCTAAATCCAACCTCTACAGCCTAGCTAGGTGCCTCTGGATGTCATCCCATCTTTCAGTCTTATCAACCACACCACTCAGCTTGGTGTCACCTGCACAATGTTGAGGGTGCCTCAATTGCAATGACATGTCTTGTGTGCTGCTACAGGATGTGTCCTGCATCCAGCTCTGAAAGCTCTTTTACTGGCACCTTGTACACTCTTGCAGTGTACACAAAACCTCAGAATCACAGAACCACAGCAACATTCAGGTTGGAAAAGACCCTGAGGATCACCAAGTCCAACTCAGAACCCTGCTCTACAAGGCTCACCCCTAAACCATAGCCCCAAGCACCACATCCAAACCACCTTGAAACACATCTAGGCTTGGGGACTCCACCGCAGCAGCACATTCCAATCCCTGACCACTTTTGTAGTGAAAAAATATTTCCTAATGTCCAGTCTAAACCTACCCTGTTACAGTTTGAGGCCATTCCCTCTTGTTTTGTCACTAATTACCTGTGACGAGAGACCAGCAGCAGCCTCTCCATGACCTCCTTTCAGGGAGTTGTGCAGAGCCAGGAGGTCTCCCTCAGCCTCCTCTGTTTCACACTAACCATCCCCAGCTCCTTCAGTTGCTCCTCATCAGATTTCTTCTCCAGGCCCTTCCCAGCTTCCTTGCCCTCCTCTGCCCTGGCTCCAGCCCCTCCACATGTCTCTTGGATTGAGGAGCCCCAAACTGGACACAACACTCCAGGTGTGGCCTCCCCAGAGCTGAGTCCCAGGGGACAATCCCCTCCCTGCTCCTGCTGGACACAGCATTGCTGATCCCAGCCAGGATGCCTTTGGCTTTCTTGGCCACCTGGGCACTGCTGGCTCCTGTTCAGCTGCTTGGCCATCAGCACCCCCAGGTCCCTTTCTGCCAGCAGCTTTCCAGCCACACTGCCCTGGAGCCTGGAGTGTTGCTCATCTGATGCAAGACTGGGAGAGGGAGGGAAATTTTTTGGAGCTCAAGAACCTTGACAGTGAACCTCAACAAGTTCAAGAACCTTGACAGTTTGGGAGGAGAGTCTGAAATAAGACAAAATGTTCTAATGTCCTGTTCAAAAAAGTAACAGCAAAGAATGTCAGAGCACACAGGACAGAAGAAATGGGGAAATAAATGAATGAGCAGCACTGCAGAAAATATCTGGGGCTGTAGTGGTTCACAGACTGTGAGATGCTGCTTTCAAACCCACAGCAAATCTCATTCTGGGCTATGTGATCGGAAGTATTGTATGGGAGAGAAGGGAGGTAATTATTCTGCTCTACTTGTTAGCAGTGAGAGCTTGGTTCCTGCTTTGGGCACAGCATTTAAAGGAGCATGGACATAAAGAATATCCAACAGAGAGCAAGGAAAAGAAGAGATTTGATACAACACCATCATTAAAGAATGGATTAGATGAGAAAAAAAGAGGTTGAGGGGAGAAGAGGCTTTCAGTTTACCAAAGGCTGCTGCACTGAAGACAGTGATCAGTTGTTCTCCATGTCCTCTGAAGGAGGGCAAGAAGTAATCTGCTTAATTTGCAGCAAAGAGGATTTAGGTTGCACACAAGAAAATATTTGCTCCTCTGAGGATAGTTAAGCTCTGGACCAGGCTGTCTGGAGAAGTAGTAGGACCCCTTCAATAAGAAGTCTTAAGGAGAGTGCTGGCAGGGATGGGAGCTGCCTGTGGTTAATGTCTCAAGAGGGGCAGAAGATCAGTTTGGTCATCTCTTGCATCTTGGATGTGATTTTACCACTGTATTTACACACATTCACAGAATGTTAGGAGTTGGAAGAGACCTCCAGAGATCATCAAATCCAACCCCCCTGCCAAAGCAAGACCACACAGGAATGCAGCCAGGTGGGTTTTGACAGTTTCTAGAGAAGGAGACTCCACAACCACTCTGGGCAGCCTGCTCCAGGCCTCCAGCACCCTCACAGCAAAGAAATTTCTCCTCGTGTTGAGGTGGAACCTCCTGGGTTCCAGGTGCATCCATTGCCCTTTGTGCCTTTTCAGCACCACCAACAAGAGCCTGGCACCTTTAGTCCTGACACCCACCCCTCAGATATTGATAGACATTGATCAGATCTCCTTTCAGCCTTTTCCAGGGTAAACAGCCTCAGGGCTCTCAGCCTTTCCTCGTAGGTGAGATGTGAAAGTTCCCTTCACCATCCTTGTAGCCTCAGTTGGAGTCCCTCCAGCAGATCCCTGTCTCTCCTGATTTGGGGAGCCCCAAAACTGGATACAGTATTCCAAGTGTGATCTCACCAGGGCAGAGTAGAGGGGGAGTAGAACCTCCCTAGACCTCCTGCACACAGTTTTCTTGCTGCACCCAGTTTGCAATGATACTGGACCAGGCTGTGCAGCTGCCCTTCCCCTGCTGAGCACCTTGATTGCAGAGCTAGCAGGATTTCTTAGGAGAGGCTTGCTGAAGTGTTTGACAGACAGTACTGATTGTATTCCTGTCCTCTTTCATCTAATTGGCTATTTACACACATCCCAGCCAGGATCATTAGCAGCATGATTTGATGATGCTCTTTCCTTATGAAGCAGAAAAAAAGATGAATGCAAATTATCATAGGGCAGCAGATCCTGCTTGAGCAGTCTGTGACTTTGGCAAGAGGTTGCTACAGTGTTTTTGCCACTGGACTTGTCTAACTCAGAGGGCTGGAGCACCTCCCAGGGTGAGAGAGTTGGGATTGTTCAGGCTGCAGAAGAGAAGGCTCCTTCCAGTACCTGCAAGGGGGCTCCAGGAGAGCTGGGGAGGAACTTTTTACAAAGGCTGGGAATGATAGGATGAGAGGGAAAGGATTGAAGCTTGAGGAGGGCAGATTTAGACTGGAGATTAGGAAGAAATTCTTTCCAGTGAGGGTGGGGAGACACTGGTAGCCCAGGGAGGTTGTTGAGGCTTCATCATGGAGACATTCAAAGTCAGGCTTGATGGGGGAGGACTTGATGATCTCTGGAGGCCCCTTCTAACCCCTGGCATTCCATGGTTCTGTATGCACAAGGGGTGCAACTTTTGTTCTGTTGAGTCAGCAGTGCACAGCTGGGGTAAACCACCTGTGTTTGCTTCATGCCTTTAACCTGTCTGCAGCCTGTAGAACACCTCCCTAGAGTCTTTCCCAGTCCTTGAATTCTAGCAGCTGTCACTTTACATTTATTTCTTCCCTTGTCTGGAAGCTATTTTGGTGCAAAAGCATCAGATATGTTCTGAGCAAGGCTCCTAAGAGCAGCCCCACAGCAGGACCTCTCCTTGCATCTCTGTGTTATCTTCTTTCAACAGGCTAGAGACTGGTGGCAAGAAGTTTTCCTTTTTCTGGGATTTTTTTTTTTAATCCATAGCCTATTGCAGTATTCCTTTCCCCCACTGCTTCCCAGATCATCCTTTATGGCCTAAAGCATTGCTCACAGAAGCTTAGAGCTGTTCAAAGTGGTATTGGCCTCAAAGCAGCCTAAAAATCATAGAATCATAGAATCAGTCAGGGTTGGAAGGGACCACAAGGATCATCCAGTTCCAACCCCCCTGCCATGCCAGGGACACCTCACACCAGATCAGGCTGGCCAGAGCCTCATCCAGCCTGGCCTTAAACACCTCCAGGGATGGAGCCTCAACCACCTCCCTGGACAACCCATTCCAGGCTCTCACCACTCTCATGGGGAAGAACTTCTTCCTCACATCCAGCCTGAACCTCCCCACTTCCAGCTTTATTCCATTTCCTCCAGTCCTATCACTATCTGAGATCCTAAAAAGTCTCTCCCCAGCTTTCTTGTAGGCCCCCTTCAGATACTGAAAAACCACCTGGGAGCCTTCTCTTCTCCAGACTGAACAGCCCCAACTCTCTCAGTCTGTCCTCACAGCAGAGCAGCTCCAGCCCTCTGCTCATCCTGGTGGCCCTTCTCTGGACACCTTCCAGCATGTCCAGATCCCTCTTGTAACAGAGGCTCCAGAACTGGATGCAGTACTCCAGGTGGGGTCTCACCAGAGCTGAGTAGAGAGGGAGAATCACCTCCCTGGCCCTGCTGGCCACACTTCTCTTGCTGCAGCCCAGGCTCTGCTTGGCTCTCTGGGCTGCAAGTGCACATTGACAGCTCCTGGTGAGCTTCTCCTCCCCCAGCACCCCCAAGTCCCTCTCCTCAGGGCTGCTCTCCAGCCAGTCCCTGCCCAGCCTGGATTTGTGCTTGGGGTTGCCTCGACCCAGCTGCAGGACCTTGCCCTTGGTCTTGCTGAACCTCATCAGGTTGGCTTGTGCCCAGCTCTCCAGCCTGCCCAGGTCCCTCTGGATGGATCCCTTCCCTCCAGCCTGTCTGCTGCACCACACAGCTTGGTGTCATCAGCAAACTTGCTGAGGGTGCACTCAATGCCTCTGTCCATGGCACCAACAAAGATGTTGAACAAGCCTGGTCCCAGCACTGATCCCTGAGGGACTCCACTTGTCCCTGGCCTCCACTGGGACATGGAGCCACTGACAGCCACTCTTTAGTTGCTGCCATCAAGCCAGTTCTTTATCCATCTCGTGGTCCACCCATCACACCCATGTGTCACCAGTTTGGAGCCCAGGCTGTGGTGTGGGACAGTGTGGAAGGCTTTGCTCAGCTCCAGGTCAATGCCATCAGTTGCTCTCCCCTCATCTATTAATGTTGTCACCTGTTCATAGAAGGCCACCAGGTTTGGCAGGCAGGATTTGCCCTTGGTGAACCCATGCTGACTGTACCCAATCACCTCCTCACTCTTCTTCTGTCTCAGCAGTGCCACCAGGAGGATCTGCTCCATGATCTTACCAGGCACAGAGCTGAGACTGCCTGGCCTGTAGTTCCCTGATTCTTCCTCCTTACCCTTTTTGAAAATGGGAGTAAAAATGCTATGGAAGGAGCAGCACAGGGCCCTGTGCTGAGGATCAGACCTAACACAGGTCTCCTCCACTGCAGTCTTTCATGTCTGTACCTCTTTGAGCTCCAGCCTGTTCAGTCAGTAGCTTCTCTTCAATCATGAGAGAAGGAAACTCCAGGCTTAAGGCTTGCCCTGCCTCATTTCTGGCATCCTCATTGCTTCTCAAATGCCTGAGAGCTTTCTGCCTTTCCCTTACACTGCAGATAATTACCCCCCCAGTCTTCCCCAGCACTGCCTCCTCCTCTGCCTCTTTGTTCTGTGTTATCCTAGGATCACAGAATGGGTTGGGTTTGAAGGGACCTTAAAGATTGTCTACTTTCAACCTCCCTGCCCCCGGGACAGGGAGGTTGAAAGTAGACAATCTTTAAGGTCCCTTCAAACCATAGGCATGAGCAGGGACACCTCCTACCAGCCCAGGTTGCTCAAGACCTCATTCAACCTGGCATTGAACACTTCCAGGGAAGGGACATCCACAATCTCCCTGAGCAACCTGTTCCAGTGTCTCACCACCCTCATTGGAAAGAATTTCTTCCTCACCTCCAGTCCTCCTCATGGTTTAATCCTTTCCCTCTCATCCTAGCACTCCAAGCCCTTGCAAGCACTTCCTCCCTGGCTTGCTTCAGGTACTGGCAGGCTGCTTTAAGGTCTCCCTGGAACCTTCTCTTCTCCAGGCTGAACAGCCCCAGCTCCTGAAACCTGTCCCCATAGGGGAGGTTCTCCAACTTTTGTGGCCTCCTCTGGACCTCTAACAATTCCAGGTCCTTCTGGGGGCACCAGAACTGGATGCAGTACTCCAGGTGGGCTCTCATGAGAGCAGAGAAGGAAAATCCCCTCCCTCCTTCTGAGTTATGAGCTAGTGACCTCTAGAAGAGCCTGAATTTCATCCCATTAGTCCTCTCCTCCATTTGCTCAGCCTGAATTGCATTACCATTACACTTTGCTCCCCAGAACAATAACCTGCTCATCAGCACAGAAACCTCCATTCCTCCTACACTCAAACAATGCTCTGGTGGGATCCAGGCTTGTGGAAGGGGGGAAAAGCTCCAGGGAAAAGGAGACTGGGAGCAACAATTTAGGCAGGGAGAAAAAAAAATACAATTTGCATAACACATTTACTCTGCACTTAGTCTTAGCTAATCAATATCTACTTGACCTCATAAAGTGGATTCTTTGGAGAAGCTCAAGAACAGCAAACAGGAATAACCATGCTGGGCTTTCTTACTCTGTCCAAACCCAAGATTTTAGTCACTTTTCCTGTGAAGAGACAAGATGAACTCCTGGCTAGACATCCTTCCAGGAGCAGACATCTCTAATAGCCAAAGGGTGAGATTCCCCTGTCAGCATGGAGATGGTGGTGGGGCAGACTGTCACCTTGGAGCTCATTGTCTGGGCTCTCTTTGCAAGGAGACAGAAAAAGGCCTTTCAAGGGTCACCTCATCTCAATGGGAGATAGGACACATGACTAGACTTTCACAAGAGTTTATTCCCCTCCACTGAATATGAAAGGAGACTCAAAGATTAGGTCAGATGCAGACAGCTATGCTCCAGCCTCCTCAGATTAGGTGAGATGAGTCCCACTACCAAGTCTGCATCTTGCCCACAGGTTTCCCATCACAGAATCAGAGAATGTTAGGGGCTGGAAGGGACCTCAAAAGCTCATCCAGTTCAACCCCCTGCCAGAGCAGGAGCACCTGGAGCAGATCACACAGGAACACATCCAGGTGGGTTTTGAGTATCTCCAGAGAGGGAGACTCCACAACCTCCCTGGGCATCCTCTTCCAGTGTTCTGTCACCCTCACAGGGGTAAAATTCTTCCCCCTGTTTCCATGGAACTTCCTCTGCCTCAGCTTCCACCACTGCCCCTTGTGCTGGCATTGGGCATCACCCAGCAGAGCCTGGCTCCAGCCTCTGGGCACTCATCCTGCACATCTTTATCACCAGCAATGAGGTCACCTCTCAGGCTCCTCCTCTCCAGGCTACAGAGCCCTCAGCTCCCTCAGGCTCTCCTCACAAGGAAGATGTTCCTCTCCTCTAATAATTTTCTGTGGCTCTGTGCTGGACTCTTTCATGCATTTCCCTGAGATCCTTCTTGAACTGAGGGGCCCAGAACTGGACACAATACTCCAGATGCAGCCCCACCAGGGCAGAGTAGAGAGGGAGGAGAACCTCTCTTGACCTACTGACCACAGCCCTTCTAATCCACTCCAGAACAGCTTTGGCCTTCTTGGCCTTCCCATTTGTCCCATGTAACCTGAAACATGTAAATACCAGATAGAGAATTAGACATTAGATAGCTGATTCCTTCTCTACTCTTCACACAGTTCCTTCCCCAAACCTTTTATCAGGTCATTACAGCTCTTCCAATTAGCTAAACAGAGGCTGCTGTGACCAGAGCATTTAGAGGACAAACAAATGCAGTTTTAAACCCTAAAATCAAGCCCATTTGACTTGCCTCTTGTTAACAACACACAGAGCTAAGATTTCTAGAACAGGAACAGGCAACCTCCTTTCAGGGAACTGGAGACAGCAGTGAGGTCTCCCCTCAGCCTCCTTTTCTCCACACTAAACAGCCCCAGGTCCCTCAGCCAGGAAAAGAAAAAGGACTTTGATCTTTTAAAAGAGAAAAATGAGCATCTCCCAGTGATAATTCACTTCTGAAAGCACTCAGAAGAACTGCCCTCCAGAAATGCTGCTCCCCTTTGTTCACTCTGCAGGCTGAGGGTCAAGTGGCTTTGGCTGAACTTGTGGCATTGAATGCATGTAAGGGTTTTGAAGACTGTCTTCAATTTTTTTTTTCTCACAAAGTTCCAGCAGAGAAAGTGGAAGAATGTAAATAGATCACTCTTGGGTGTAAGACAGCAAAATAATGATGATTCTAAACACTTCTACTGGACAGAGAGGAATGTTTAAGAATCACTACTCAAAACAAGGTCACTCAGTCTCAGCTTGCTCTGCTTCCCTCGGCCTCTCCTTCTGCCTTGGGAAGACAGCACTCACCCCTGCACACTGGCCTTGACAAGCTAAGTCTAACTTAGCTCTCTGCTTCTTGACTCTCTGCCTTCTGCCAGGAGGGTCTGGGGGGAGTCCTTCTGGCTTGGCCGCAATTTACCTTCTGGGCTGCATGAGGGCACTGCCAGCTCATGGTGAGTGTCTCAACAATCAGCAACCTCAAGACTTTTCCATCAGGGATACATCCTGGTGGGTTTTGAATGTCTTCAGAGATGGAGATGCCACCACCTCTCTGGGCAGCCTGCTCCAGTGCTCCATTACCCTTGCATTTAAAAGGTTCCTCCTCATGTTCAATTGGAACTTCTTATGTTCAAGTTTGTGCCTCTTAGCCCTTGCCCTGGCCCTGGGCACTACTGAACAAAGCCTGGGCCCAGCCTCCTGACACCCAGACTTGAAGTATTGATCAGCATTGATGAGATCCCTCCTCAGTCTTCTCTTCCCCAGACTAAAAAGCCTCAGTTCACAGTATCACAACACATTGGAGGTTGGAAGGGCCCTCCAGAGATGATCAAGTACAACCCCCCTGCCAGAGCAGGACCAGCCAGGGTAGTCTGCACAGGAATGCATCCAGGCAGTCAGTACCCTCAAGGCTTTTTCATCAGGGCTACTCTCAACCAGCTCTGTACCCAGCCTGGATTTGTGCCTGGGGTTGACCCTCCCCAGATGCAGGACCTTGCACTTTGACTTGTTGAACTTCATGCAGTTGGCACTGGACCACTTCTCAAGCTCATCAAGATCACAGCACCACAGTACATTAGAGGTTGGGAGGGACCTCCAGAGACCTTCAAGTCCAAGCCCCCTGCCAAAAGCAGGAGCACTGTGAGAGTTTGAAGACTGTATCTTTAATTTCTTCTCACTAAGTTCAAGCAGAAAAGTAAAAGAATGTAAAAAAATCAGTCTTGGGTGTAAGAGAGCAAAATAATGATGACTCTAAACACTTCCATTGGAGAGAGAGAAATGTGTAAGAGTCAGTACTCCAAACAAGGTCAGGCAGTGTCTCTCAGTCTGTCTGGTCTGCCTTTCTCTTCTGGCTGGAGATGACACACACACTGGCACCCTGACCTTGGCAAGCTCAGTTTAACAAACAGAATCACACAGAATCACAGAATCAATAAGGTTGGAAAAGACCTCAAGGATCATCAAGTCCAACCTGTCACCCAAGACCTCATGACCACTAAACCATGGCACCAAGTGCCACGTCCAGTCCCCTCTTGAACACCTCCAGGGATGGTGACTCTACCACCTCCCTGGGCAGCACATTCCAAGGGCTAACAACTCTCTCTGTGAGGAACTTTCTCCTCACCTCCAGCCTAAACTTCCCCTGGCACAGCTTGAGACTGTGTCCTCTTGTTCTGGTGCTGGTTGCCTGGGAGAAGAGACCAACCCCCTCCTGGCTACAACCTCCCTTCAGGTAGTTGTAGGCAGCAAGGAGGTCACCCCTGAGCCTCCTCTTCTCCAGGCTAACCTCTCAGCTTCTTGGCTTTTTTCCTTCTGCCAGGGGGGTCTGGGGAAGAAGGGGGGAAGAAGTGCAGACCCTTTGGGGCCAGGGGCTTGGTTGTGTTTTCTGTTGATTGTACTTATTTGTAAATGTTGTGAGTAGTGTCTCTTTGTACAGATTCATTGCATTGCATCCTAGATTGTAGTGGTGCCTGTAAAGGGAACTGCAAGAAGAGCCATGAGGATGAGCAGAGGGCTGGAGCACCTCTCCTATGAGGAGAGACTGAGAGATTTGGGGCTATTCAGTCTGGAGAAAAGGCAGCTCTGAGGTGACCTTCTTGTGGCCTTCCAGTATCTGAAGGGGGCTACAAGAAAGCTGGGGAGGGACTTTTTAGACTATCAGGGAGTGACAGGACTGGGGGGAATGGAATAAAGCTGGAAGTGGGGAGATTCAGGCTGGAAGTGAGGAAGAAGTTCTTCTGCATGAGAGTGGTGAGAGCCTGGAATGGGTTGTCCAGGGAGGTGGTTGAGGCCCCATCCCTGGAGGTGTTTGCAGCCAGGCTGGATGAGGCTCTGGCCAGCCTGATCTGGTGTGAGGTGTCCCTGAGCATGGCAGGGGGGTTGGAACTGGCTGATCCTTGTGGTCCTTTCCAACCCTGACTGATTCTATGATCCTATGAAATACAGCTTCATTTCATGGGAACATAGTCTCAAGCTGTGCCAGGGGAGGTCTAGGCTGGACCTTAGGAGGAAGTTCTTCCCAGAGAGGGTGATTGCCCATTGGGATGTGCTGCCCAGGGAGGTGGTGGAGTTGCCATCCCTGGAGATGTTCAAGAGAAGCCTGGAAGAGGCACTTGGTGCCATGGTCTGGTTGATTGGATAGGGCTGGGTGATCAGTGGGACTGGATGATCTTAGATGTCTCTTCCAACCTGGTTGATTTTGTGATTCTCTCATTCTATGGTTCTATGATTTGCTTCCAGCCTGAGCTAGCCTGGTTCCTGTCGGTGTGGGAGGAGGATTTCAGCTCTCACACTAAAACAATGCACTCAAAGGCAGCACTGAATAATGATTCCACTTCCAAGTGGCTATGCTAAGAAGGCAGAAACCCAGGCTTGCACAAAGTCATAGAATCATAGAATCATAGAATGGCTTGGGTTGGAAGGGACCTTTAAAGGTCATCTAGTTCCAACCCTCCTGCAGTCAGCAGGGACATCTCCAACAGGATCAGGCTGCTCAGAGCTCCACCAAGCCTGACCTTGAATGTCTCCAGGAATGAGGCTTCTACCACCTCCCTGGGAAACTTGTTCCAGTGTTCCACCACCCTGATAGTACACAAATTCTTCTTGATGTCCAATGTAAATCTACCCTGCTCTAGTTTCAAACCATTGCCCCTTGTGCAATTGCTCCATGCCCCTCAAAACAGTCCCTCCCCAGCTCTCCTGTAGCCCCTTCAGGTACTGGAAGGTTGCTCTAAGGTCTTCACAAAGCTTTCTCTTCTCCAAGCTGAACAGCCCCAACTTTCTCAGTCTGTCCCCACAGGGGAGGTGCTTTAGCCCTTGGATCACTTTTGTGGCCTCCTCTGGACCTTCTTGATGAAGTTTATGTCTTGTGTTGGGAGTCCCATAGCTGGACACAGCACTGCAGGTGGGCTCTCACCAGAGTGATAGAGTCCTCTCTCTTTTTGGTGCTTCTTTGGATGCAGCCCAGAATGGGATTGGCTTCAAGTGCCCATTGCTGGTTCATGTGCAGCCTTTTTATCTACCACCACCCCCAAGTTCTTCTCCCCAGGGCTGCTCTCAAGCCCTGTTTCTATACTTATATTTAACTACAGGAACTCCCAGATGGTTTTCAGCTCCTTGCCACACTCACCAACTCTCTGTTCTTCTTTGGAAGCAACCACTCTGAGATTAAACAGGGAAAAAAAAAACCACCAGACTTTTTTTTTTTTTTCTAAAGAATCAGCAAAAAAAAATCACAGACTTTGTGCCTTTGTTAGTCTTAAACCCAAATTTCCTCCCAGTCCTTCATTCACCTCAGACTCCATTATGCCATTCAGGGAAAGGGAACACTCAATTCTGTTTTTTTTTTATAGGCTGAGGGAGCTGGGGTTGTTCAGCCTGGAGAGAAGACTCCAGCGGGACTTTAGAGCTGCCTTCCAACACCTGAAGGGAGCCTACAGGAGGGCTGGAGAAGGACTTTTTATAAGGGTGTCTAGAGACAATACAAGGGGGAATGGTTTGAAGCTAAGGGAGAGTAGGGTTAGAGTGGATCTTAGAAAGAAGTTCTTCAGTATGAGGGTGGTGAGACTCTGGTTATCCAGACAGGTTGTGGATGCTCTCTCCCTGGAGATCATAGAATGATAGAATCAGTCAGGGTTGGAAGGGACCACAAGGCTCAGCCAGTTCCAACCCCCTGCCATGGCCAGGGACACCTCACACTACAGCAGGATGGCCAGAGCCTCATCCAGCCTGGCTGCAAACACCTCCAGGGATGGGACCTCAACCACCTCCCTGCACAATCCATTCCAGGCTCTCACCACTCTCATGGGGAAGAACTTCCTTCTCACATCCACTCTGAATCTCCCCACTTCCAGCTTTAGTCCATTCCTCCCAGTGCTGTCACTACCTGATAGTCTAAAAAGTCCCTCCCCAGCTTTCTTGTAGGCCCCCTGCAGATACTGGAAGGCCACAAGAAGGTCACCTCAGATCCTTCTCCTCTCCAGACTGAACAGCCCCAACTCTCTCAGTCTGTCCTCACAGCAGAGCAGCTCCAGCCCTCTGCTCATCCTGGTGGCCCTGCTCTGGACACCTTCCAGCACCTCCAGATCCCTCTTGTAACAGAGGCTCCAGAACTGGATGCAGTACTCCAGGTGGGGTCTCAGCAGAGTGGAGCAGAGGGGGAGAATCCCCTCCCTGGCCCTGCTGGCCACACTTCTCTTGCTGCAGCCCAGGCTCTGCTTGGCTCTCTGGGCTGCAAGAGCACATTGACAGCTCCTGGTGAGCTTCTCATCCTCCAGCACCCTCAAGTCCCTCTCCTCAGGGCTGCTTTCTAGCCAGATGTTTAGGGCCAGGCTGGATGAGGCCTGGAGCAACCAAGCCTGGTTGAGAGGTGTCCCTGCCCATGGCAGGGGGGTTTGGAGTAGATGTTCTGTGAGGTCCCTTCCAACCTAAGCCATTCTGTCAATCAAATAGATGTTTCTTGGCCTGAACCATTTGTACTCATTGGCGTCAACCCCAAGCACATGTTGCTCAGCTGTTGATCCCTCTGCCTTTGCAGTTATCCCCCTAGCCCATCTGCTCCTCCATGTGATGTGTTTGCTCTGCAGTGTTGCTGCCAGACTTCAGGACAAGAAGCAATATTAAACAATTAATTTCCTTTAAATCTAAGATTCTTTCAGTTCAAGTGAAAGAAAGACTTTTATCATTTGTGTAGGGGGGAAATAATATTAAAATACTTCCATTGCAAAAATATTTTTTCCTTGCTGCAGTCAAGAGCCACTACCTGCCACAAAGCAAGAGCAAAAGGTGGAGATACTCCTCCAGCTCCTTGTCTCCCAGCATGGCCTGCAAAGTTGTGTAGGACTGAGGTCACAAAGTAAGGTCTGAGAGTAGCTGATACTCTAGAGAGCCATTCAGTCCAAACCCTCCTGACACCAGAAAACCACAGAATGTCTCAGGTTGGAAGGGACCTCAGAGATCATCTACCCAACCCCCCTGCCATGGGCAGGGATGCCTCCTGTCTAGGCTTGGTTGCTCAAGACCTCATCCAACCTTGCCTTAAGCACCTCCAGGCAGGGGGCATCCACAGCCTCTCTGGACAATCTATTTCAGAGTCTCACAATACTCATACTGAAGAACCTCTTCCTGAGATCCAGTCTAAATCTTCTTCCCATCAGCTTCAAACCATTCCCCCTTGTCCTATTGCTATGAAAAGTCCCTCTCCAGCCTTCCTGTAGCTTCCTTTGAGACAGCCAGTCTGGAAAGACTGAGAGTTGAATGCCATGGGATAAATCTTCTAAATCTAAATCTTCTTTTCATCAGCTTCAAGCCATTCCTCCTTGTCCTATTGCTATGGAAAGTCTCTCTCCAGCCTTCCTGTAGGTTCCTTTGACACAGTCTGGAATGATTGAGAGTTGAATGTCATGGGATAAATGTTGTTTTCTTCCTTCTCTCTCTTCCAGACAGTGATTTCAAACCCTCAGTGATTACAGGCACTTGTGTCTTGTAAGAGGAGCAACCAAATGAATATGCCTCATTTATTTACCAAAGAGAAGGGGAAAGATGAAGGGAAATATTTAAGCATCTCCCTAATATGTGATACTCCAACACCTCCCCCATTGCAAGGCTTAGCAATGAATCAGGAGTTCTGCTCTGTAGCACAGCACAGAAGGAGGCAGGCTCCTGTGCACACAGATTTCCTCAAAGGATCCACAGCTGACAGCACACATCAGCTCTAACAGAAAAAGTCATCACTGGGCAGAAAGAACAGAAAAGGAAAGCTCCCCTAGCAACTGAAAGAGCATCTCCTCCAGTGCAGCAAGGAAACCCCAAATGCTTTTCCAACCATAATAGAATAGAATCACAGAATGGTTTGGGTTGGAAAGGACTTTAAAGATCACAGCTCACAGCTCACAGGATGTTAGGGGTTGGAAGAGACCTCTGGAGAGCATTGAGTCCAACCCCCCTGCCAGAGCAGGACCACAGAACCCAGCACAGCTCACACAGGAACACATCCAGATGGGTTTGAAAAGTCTCCAGAGAAGGAGACTCCACAACCCCCCGGGCAGCCTGTCCAGGGCTCTGTCACCCTCACTGGAAAGAAGTTTCTCCTCATGTTGAGCTGAAACCTCTGTTCAAGTTTCTATCCATTGTTCCTTGTCTTATTCCTGTGCACTACTGAAAAGAGCCTGGCCCCCTCCCCTTGCCCCCCACCACTCAGCTATTGATAAACATTGATCAGATCTCCTCTCAGTTTTCTTCTCTCCAGACTAAACAGCCCCAGGGGTCTCAGTCTCTCTTCACAGGGGAGATGCTCAAGTCCCCTAAGCATCCTCCTGGCTCTCTCTTGGACTTTCTCCAGCAGGTCTCTGTCTCTCTCGAACTGGGGAGACCCAAACTGGACACAGTACTGCAGGTGTGGTCTCAGCAGGGCAGAGAAGAACCTCCCTAACCCTTCTGGCCACACTTTTCTTGCTGCACTCCAGGATGCCATTGGCTCTCTTGGCCACAAGGGCACATTGCTGTCACATGCAGAATTTGCTGTCCACCAGCACTCCAAGGTGGACGAGAAGCTCAACAGGAGCTGTCAATGTGCACTTGCAGCCCAGAGAGCCAAGCAGAGCCTGGGCTTCATCAGCAGAAGTGTGGCCAGCAGGTCAAGGGAGGGGATTCTCCCCCTCTGCTGAGACCACTCCTGGAGTACTGCATCCAGTTCTGGAGCCTCTGTTACAAGAGGGATATGGACATGCTGGAAGGTGTCCAGAGAAGGGCCACCAGGATGAGCAGAGGGCTGGAGCTGCTCTCCTATGAGGACAGACTGAGAGAGTTGGGGCTATTCAGTCTGGAGAAGAGAAGGCTCTGAGGTGACCTTCTTGTGGCCTTCCAGTATCTGCAGGGGGCTACAAGAAAGCTGGGGAGGGACTTTTTAGACTATCAGGGAGTGACAGGACTGGGAGGAATGGAATAAAGCTGGAAGTGGGGAGATTCAGACTGGATGTGAGGAAGAAGTTCTTCTGCATGAGAGTGGTGAGAGCCTGGAATGGGTTGTGCAGGAAGGTGGTTGAGGCTCCATCCCTGGAGGTGTTTAAGGCCAGGCTGGATGAGGCTCTGGCCAGCCTGCTGTAGTGTGAGGTGTCCCTGGCCATGGCAGGGGGGTTGGAACTGGCTGATCCTTGTGGTCCCTTCCAACCCTGACTGATTCTATCATTCTATGATTCCAAGGTCCTTCTCCATGGAGCTGCTCTCCAGCAGGGTGCCTCTAACCTGTCCTGGTGCCTGTCTCCTGGTTCCTCCCCAGATGCAGGACCTGCACTTGGCCTTATTGAACTTCATGAGGTTTGCCTGCACCCAGATCTCACTGGAAGGCAGCACAGCCAGTCAGGGTGTAGGCCACCCCATCCCTCCCCACTCCCACAGTTTGGTACCCTTAGGAAACTTGCTGAGGGTTCCCTCAGTCTCCTCAGCCAGGTTGTTGATGAAGATATTGACCAAGAACGTTCAGCTTCTCACCCACCAGCACCCCAAATCTTTTTTCTGAAGGACTGCTCTCAATCTCATCATCCCCCAGCCTGGATTGCTATTGAGGGTTGCCAAAAGTGATCTTATAACAGAAAGAAAAATAAAAACAGTGATATGATCACAGTGAGCTTGCTGGACATACCTGAGGAAGAAACCCATCTATGGATCTGATGGAGCAGGTCCAGAGGAGGGCCATGAAAATGATCAGGGGGTTGGAGCAGCTCTGCTGTAATGACAAACTGAGGGAGCTGGGGGTGTTCAGCCTGGAGAAGAGAAGGCTCCAGGGAGACCAAATGGTGACCTTTCAGTACCTTAAGGGGGGGTGCAAGAAGGATGGAGAGAGACTGTATGCAAAGGCCTGCAGGGACAGGACCAGGGGGAATGGCTTCAAACTAGAGCAGAGCAGATTGAGATTGGATGTTAGCAACAAATTCTTTACTATGAGGGTGGTGGAACACTGGAACAGGGAGGTGGTTGAGGCTCCCTCCCTGGGGATATTCAATATGAGGGCTCTGGGCAAGCTGATTGACTGGAGGATGCCTCTGCTGACTGCAGGGGGGTTGGCCTGGATGACTTTGGAGGTGCCTTCCAAACCAAACCATTCTATGATTCTGTGATTCTGTGATTCTATGATTCTGTGATTCTGTGATTTTATGAGTCTATGATTCTTTGATTCTCTGATTCTCTGATTCTCTGATTCTATGATTCTATGATTCTATGATTCTGTGATTCTTTGATTCTCTGATTCTCTGATTCTCTGATTCTGTGATTCTATGATTCTATGATTCTATGATTCTCTGATTCTATGATTCTATGATTCTATGATTCTATGATTCTATGATTCTCTGATTCTCTGATTCTATGATTCTATGATTCTATGATTCTCTGATTCTCTGATTCTTTGATTCTCTGATTCTCTGATTCTGTGATTCTGTGATTCTATGATTCTGTGACTCTGTGACTCTGTGATTCTATGTGAAGGTTGCAGGGAATGTCTTGGCCAGAGGCAAGCAGTGGAGGCAACCCTGCTGTGTTTTGCAAACATGCCAGAGAAGGCCAAGCTGCCCCCAGCTTTCCCCAGGGCATGTTGCATTTCATTACTGTTAAAAGCCAGAGGCTGAGGCAGGAGCTTGTGCCATTTGCCCACTGCAAGATCAAAATTCCTCTTCCATTCCTGCTCTTTCATGCTTGTCCTTGTCACCCAGATGACAATATTGACAGCATGGCTGTGCTCTGAAGGGCTTGTCCTGAGCCAGTAGGCAGCCAGAGAAATGTGAACTGCCACATCTCCAGTGAGCTGAGAATGGTGAAGTGAAACATTTATAGTTCAACAAAATCAATGCCTTTAACTCTTTCATTTCCTTTCATGTTCAGAAAAAAAAAAAATCTCCCTTATCTATAACTCCCTCCCACACCATCAGCAAGTTTGCAGATGACACCAAGCTGAGTGGTGCTGTTGATACACCAGAGGGGCAGGATGGCATCCAGAGGGACCTGGACAAGCTGGAGAGGTGGTGCTCAGGTGAACCTCAGAGGTTCAACCAAGAGCAAGTACAGGGTTCTGCACCTGGGCTGGAACAAGCTCACTGTCAATGCAGACTGGGGGAGGAGGGGAGAGAAAGCAGCCTTAAAGAAAAGGCCTTGGGGGTGCTGGTGAGGCAGAAGCTGGCCAGGAGTAGGCAGTGTGAGCTTGCAGCACAGAAGGCAAATCCCAGCCTGGGCTGCATCCAAAGCAGCATTGCCTGCAGATCCAGAGAGGAGATTCTGCCACTTGGCTCTACTGGGACCTCACCTGCAGTGCTGTGTGCAGGTCTGGAGACCTCAGCACAGGAAGGACCTGGAGCTGATGGAGAGGGTCCAGAGGAGGCCATGGAATGCTCAGGGGGTTGGAGCAGCTCTGCTATGAGGCCAGGCTGAGGGAGCTGGGGGTGTTCAGCCTGGAGAGGAGGAGGTTCTGGGGAGACCTAGTAGCAGCCTGCCAGTACCTGAAAGGGGCTACAGGAAGGAAGGAGAGAGACTGTTTGCAAAGGCCTGCAGGGACAATGGCTTTGAACTGGAGAAGAGTAGATTCAGATTGGATATCAGGAACGAGTTCTTCACTGTGAGGGAGGTGGAACACTGCAACAGGTTGCCCAGGGAGGTGGTTGAGGCCCCACCCCTGGAAATATTCAAGGTGAGGCTCAACAGGGCTCTGGGCAAGCTGGTCTAGTGGAGAATGTCTCTGTTGACTGTGGGGAGGGTTGGGCTGGATGAGCTTTGGAGGTCCCTTCTGGCCTGGACCATTCTCTGATTCTCTGATCTTTTTGTGTGTTGAAAGCTCCAATTCTCCTCTGCTAATTTTGGACACTTTCTCTGAGACTGTGAATAGGACAATCAGGGCTCTTGAGGACAAAAGGGAAAGTGTGTCATGGAGAGCACTGAATATTAAAGCAAACAGTTCAGGAGAAGTGCAGTGATTATGTGAGCACTTGAAAATGAAAGCACTGCAACATTTCCTGTCTTTGGCACCAGGGACTGGAGAGTAAGATGCTTGAGAGTAGGATTTAGGACTCAGTTTGCAGCAGCAAGTGCATGGCCTTGACAGTTGGCCTGGAGATGTTTTGCTACCTCCACTAAGATGTGTTTGGCAGAGGCATTGTGTTGAATCACAGAATGGTGAGGGTTGGAAGGGACCTCTGGAGATCATCAAGTCCAACCCCCTCCCAAGGTTGGGTTGCCTAGAGAAGGGCACTCAGGAACACATCCTGGTGGGTTTTGAATGTCTTCAGAGATGGAGATGCCACCACCTCTCTGAGCAGCCTGCTCCAGTGCTCCATTACCCTTGCATTTAAAAGGTTCCTCCTCATGTTCAATTGGAACTTCTTATGTTCAAGTTTGTGCCTCTTAGCCCTTGCCCTGGCACTGGGCACCACTGAACAAAGCCTGGGCCCAGCCTCCTGACACCCAGACTTGAAGTATTGATCAGCATTGATGAGATCCCTCCTCAGTCTTCTCTTCCCCAGACTAAAAAGCCTCAGTTCACAGTATCACAACACATTGGAGGTTGGAAGGGCCCTCCAGAGATGATCGAGTACAACCCCCCTGCCAGAGCAGGACCAGCCAGGGTAGTCTGCACAGGAATGCATCCAGGCAGTCAGTACCCTCAAGGCTTTTTCATCAGGGCTACTCTCAACCAGCTCTGTACCCAGCCTGGATTTGTGCCTGGGGTTGACCCTCCCCAGATGCAGGACCTTGCACTTTGACTTGTTGAACTTCATGCAGTTGGCACTGGACCACTTCTCAAGCTCATCAAGATCACAGCACCACAGTACATTAGAGGTTGGGAGGGACCTCCAGAAATCAAGTCCAGCCCCCCTGCCAAAGCAGCATCACCCAGAGGAGTCTGCACAGGAATGCATCCAGGTGGGTTTGGAATGCACCCAGAGAAGGAGACTCCACAACCCCCCTGGGCAGCCTGCTCCAGGGCTCTGTCACCTTCACTGGAAAGAAGTTTCTCCTCATGTTGAGTTGAAATCTTCTGTGTTCAAGTTTGCATCCATTGCTCCTTGGCTTATTATTGCACACCACTGAAAAGAGCTTGGCCCCCTCCACTTGCCCCCCACCCCTCAGATGTTGATAATCACAGGTGGACATAGACAATTCTCTCAGGCTTTCCTCATAAGAGAGATGTTCCAGGCCCCTCAGCATCTTTGGAGCCCTAAACAAAAGCTGTGGGGAGGGCTGATTCTCAACACAGCAGGAAGGAGCTGCAGGTTGTCTAGGAAGGATTCAGCCCCAGGTGCCCCACAGTCATGCAGTCATGATGGGGGAGAGGCAGCCTCACATCTGCCCACCTCTCCTCACACCCCAGACTGGATGTTAGGAAGAAATTCTTCCCCATGAGGGTGGTGAGAGACTGGCACAGGTTGCCCAGGGAGGTGGTGGAAGCCTGATCCCTGGAGGTTTTTGCAGCCAGGCTGGATGTGGCTGTGAGCAACCTGCTGTAGTGTGAGGTGTCCCTGCCCATGGCAGAGGGGTTGGAACTGGATGATCCTTGAGGTCCCTTCCAACCTTGACAATGCTTCAGCCCTTGGATCACCTTTGTGGCCTCCTCTGGACTTGCTCCAACAGGAGGTCAGTTGTACTTCCTCTCTTGAAGTGTTGTGGAAGGTGGAAAGCAAGAGAGACACGGCTGCTTTAGCACATCCAAAAGCATCATCTGATGGGATCAAGAGTGTAGGTCATGTCTCACACCCATGACAGCCAGGTACTGAGAAGGGATTTGGAGCAGGCATTGAATCCCTTCCACTGGAAACTTGTGTTCAGTATCATAGAATCAGAGAAATGTTTGGCCTGGAAAAGACCTTTAAGATCACCAAGTCCCAACATTATCTAACTCTGCCAAGTCTGGTGCTGAACCATGGCCCTCAGCAGCACCTCTCTATGTCTTTTAAGCACCTCCAGGGTGCTTTTGAGGACCTCCCCTCCCTGGGGGGAGCTTGTTCCACTGTTGGAGAACCCTTTCAGTGAAGAAGTTTCTTCTAATATCCAACCTAAACCTACCATGGCACAACTTAAGGCCATTTCCTTTCATTCTATCACTTATTCCTTGGGAGAAGAGACCAACCCCAGCCTGGATCCAACCTCTCTGGCAGCTGTAGAGATCCAGAGGGTCTTTTCTAGGCTGAGCATCCCCAGGTTCCCTCAGCTGCTCCTTTAGAATAATTGTTCTCCAGACCCTTCACCAGCTTCACTGCCCCACTCCAGCAATTCAAGGTCTTTCTTGTGGTGAGGCTTCCAGAGTCAGCTGGGATTGTCCTTGGCTATATAAATGTTTTCCACACATGCCAGGCAATCATAGAATGGTTTGGGTTGGAAGGGAGCTCCAAAGCTCATTCAGTCCAACCCCTCTGCAGTCAGCAGGAACATCCCCAGCTAGATCAGGTGGCCCAGAGCCCTGTCCAGCCTCACATTCCCTGCCACCATCACATAGAATCACAGAATCATAGAATCACAGTCAAAGAGTCACAGAATCATAGAATCATAGAATCACAGAGTCACAGAATCAGAGAATCACAGAATCATGAATCACAGTCACAGAATCATAGAATCATAGAATCATAGAATCACAGAATCATAGAATCATAGAATCATAGAATCATAAAATCATAGAATCACAGAATCATAGAATCACAGTCACAGAGTCACAGAATCATAGAATCATAGAATCACAGAGTCACAGAATCAGAGAATCATAGAATCACAGAATCATAGAATCATAGAATCACAGAATCATAGAATCACAGAATCATAGAATTATAAAATCATAGAATCACAGAATCATAGAATCACAGTCACAGAGTCACAGAATCATAGAATCATAGAATCACAGAGTCACAGAATCATAGAATCATAGAATCATAGAATCACAGAATCTTAGAATCATAGAATCATAGAATCATAGAATCATAGAATCACAGAATCATAGAATCACAGAATCATAGAATCATAGAATCACAGAATCATAGAATCACAGAATCACAGAATCATAGAATCATAGAATCACAGAATCATAGAATCATAGAATCACAGAATCATAGAATCACAGAATCATAGAATCATAAAATCATAGAATCACAGAATCATAGAATCACAGAATCACAGAATCACAGAATCACAGAATCACAGAATCATAGAATCATAGAATCATAGAATCATAAAATCATAGAATCACAGAATCATAGAATCACAGAATCACAGAATCACAGAATCACAGAATCATAGAATCACAGAATCATAGAATCACAGAGTCACAGAATCAGAGAATCATAGAATCACAGAGTCATAGAATCATAGAATCATAGGATCATAAAATCACAGAGTCACAGAATCAGAGAATCACAGAGTCACAGAATCAGAGAATCAGAGAATCATAGGATCATAAAATCACAGAGTCACAGAGTCACAGAATCATAGAATGGTTTGGTTTGGAAGGCACCTCCAAAGCCATCCAGGCCAACCCCCTTGCAGTCAGCAGAGGCGTCCTCCAGTCAGTCAGGTTGCCCAGAGCCCTCACCTTGAATATCCCCAGGGATGGAGCCTCAACCACCTCCATGGGCAACCTGTGCCAGTGTTCCACCACCCTCATAGTAAAGAATTTGTTGCTAATATCCAATCTCAATCTGCTCTGCTCTAATTTGAAGGCATTGCCCCTGGTCCTGTCCCTGCAGGCCTTTGCAAACAGTCTCCCTCTATCCTTCTTGTAGCCCTCTTCAGGTACTGGAAGCTGCTCTAAGGTCTCCCTGGAGACTTCTCTTCTCCAGGCTGAACACCCCCAGCTCCTAGCCTGTCCTCACAGCAGAGCTGCTCCAACCCCCTGAGCATTTTCATGGCCCTCCTCTGGACCTGCTCCATCAGCTCTATGCCCTTCCTATATTGAGGTCTCCAGCCCTGTGAGCAGTACTGCAGGTGAGGAGGGGCTGGGACAGTGGCTGATGGATGTTGGGGATGTTCACCTTCTCTGTCTGTGTCAACTCTTGGCCACTCAGTTTTGTAAATGGCCAAAAACCTGTGAGCCATCAGCTGCCAGCAGGAAGGTTCATGGCTTGGCAGAAGAGATCTTGGGGGTAGGTGGGTGGATGGGAGAGCAGAAGAGAAGCTGACATGGTAGGGTTAGACAGGAAATGCTTGGACAGTCTCTTCATTGTGAAGGTGTGCCTGGACATGGGCATAGATCCAGTCTTGCTGAGCTTGGCTACTTCTGCATTTTAAAACAAGGTTTTGGATGAGGCTATTGGGGCTGGACTGGAGCAGGAGGAGGCAGGGAATGGTTTTCATCACCAAATTCTTGACAGTATCTAGAAAATGGAGAAAGATGTCTTCTCCTCCCTGCTTTTAGAAAAAGACACAGGACTTGTGGCCAAGAGGGTCAAAGGTATCCTAGGGTGCATCATGTAAAGTGCAGCCAGCAGGTCTAGAGAGGTTCTCCTTCCCCTGTACTCTGCCCTGCTGAGGTCACACCTGGAATACTGTGTCCAGTTTGAGGCTTCCCAGTTCAAGAGAGAAAGGGATCTGCTAGAGGAAGTCCAGGGGAGGTCTACAAGGATCATGAAGGGATTGAACATTTCTGCTGTGAAGATAGGCTTAGAGCCCTGGGGCTTCTTAGTCTGGGGAAGAGAAGGCTGAGAGAGGATCTTATCAATGCCTACAAATATCTGAAGGGTGGGGGTCAGGATGAAGGTGCCAGGCTCTTGTCAGTGGTGCCCAGTGATAGGACAAGGCACAATGCGTATGAGCTGGAACCCAGGACCTTCCACATCAACAGGAGAAGAAATTCTTTGCTCTGAGTATCCTGGAGGCATGGAGCAGGCTGCCCAGAGAAGTTGTGAAGTCTCCTTTTTTGAAGACTTTCCAAACTCACTTGGATGTGTTCCTGTGTGAGCTGCCCTCAGTGATCCTGCTTTGGCAGGGGGGTTGGACTGGCTGATCTCTGGAGGTCCCTTCCAACCCTTGCCACTCTATGATTCTGTGATTTGGTTGAGCTAACCTAGAAGATGAAAGGAGTGACAGCCCTGCACTCCCAGCTGCACAGACATGAAGAGACCTGGGGAGCTATCAGGATGGACCCAAGCAAATCACTATTTGCCATGGGGCTGGGTGAGCATCACTGCCTCTGCTCCATTTGCCACCATAATCCCTCCATTGATTTCCAGCATGTATGGATTTGTAGCCAGCCCTATGCCTTTACACAGAGCTGGTACCAACATCGTAAAGCCCACTGGGCATCTGCAGTCAGCAGTATAGATATGGAGGGTGGTGCACATGACCTTGCAGTGTGAGGTCAGGAATCATGGCCAAATGCCTCTAGGTTTGAGGGTTTTTAGCACTTCCCTCTATGCTCACTGAATCACAGAATGCCAGCTTGGAAGGGACCCCAAGGGTCATCTGCTCCAAGCTTTTTAGGTGATAGTGCAGTTGAAATTTGCTGGCCCAGCAAATTGTGTCAGGCTGAGTCTTCAAACTCTCCAATGTAGAGCAATCCACTGCTTCCCTTGGGACATGATTCCAATGTTTAACTGTTCCCATGGGGAAGCATTTTCTGCTGGAGTCCAATGGGAATCTTCCCAGGAGCAACTTGTCCCCATCAGCCCTTGTGTTTTCCATGGGACTTCTTGTAAAAAGGGAGTCTCCATCCTCCTGGCAGCCACTCTTTAGGTCCCGGTCTATGGAGGAGACTTCACAGAATCACAGAGCAGAGGATATTAGGGGTTGGAAGGGACCTCCAGAGACCATCAAGTCCAACATCCCTGCCAGAGCAAGACCATAGAATCCAGCACAGGTCACACAGGAATACATCCAGATGGATCTTGAAAGTCTCCAGAGAAGGAGACTTCACAACCTCTCTGGGCAGCCTGTTCCAGTGCTCTGGGACCCTTACAGTGAAGAAGGTTCTCCTCATGTTGAGGTGGAACCTCCTGTGCTGGAGTTTCTATCCATTGCCCCTTAGCCTATCCCAGGGTGCAACTGAGCAGAGCCTGTCCCTGTCCCCTCCCTCCTGACCCCCAGTCCTCAGATATTGATAAATATTTATTAAATCCCCTCTCAGCCTTCTCCTCTCCAGACTCTCAGCCCCAGGGCTCTCAGCCTCTCCTCCCCAGGCAGTCTCCACTCCCTTCAGCATCCTTGCAGCCCTCCCTTGGACTCTCTCCAGCAGATCCCTGTCCCTCCTGAACTGGGTAGCCCCAAACTGGATGCAATATTCCAGATGTGGACAGGGTAGAGGGGGAGGAGAACCTCCCTCGACTTAGCACAGCATTAGAATTTTCCAGAGCCTCCCCTGCAGGGAGTGCAGCTGTCCTGTGTGTGCTCATTGCACAGCCTGCTGTTGGGGCTGCTCATGCTCATACCTGCAGTCTGCAGTGACCTATTTAGCATTGGATGCAGCCACACAATCCTGGTGGCTCCTGGGGCAGGGAGAGCCTCACCACAAAGCTCACTGCCTGCAGGGGTTTCACTCTGCAAGTTAATCAATGCAGGCCAAGCTGCATCATCGATATTGATCAGGCTGTGAAGGCTTTGGCATTCCAGCACTTCAATCTCCTGCTACTTCCAGCTTGCTGTGCAATCTCCTGTGTGCATGCCAATGGATGCCACCACCTCCGTGGCTCAGCAGGCTCACAGGGGAGCCTAGGACTGCCCAATAAGGGCCTAAGCAAAGACACTTGACAGGGATTTAAATTCTCTTCTGATGCACAAAGAACTGGAGCAGTAGAACTCACGGGTCAGCAGTTGCTGCCCTCAGCCTATCTGACAGCTCTGCAGACGCTAGGGGTTGGCCATTTGTGAGAGCTTGCTTGACCCCAGGGGCTGTTAGCGAGGTCTAGAGGCAGGAGAGCTCCTCCCTCTGACTGCAAGTGCTCCCAGTTAGTGCCCTGGCTTGACCTGCCACGCTTTGAAGCTCTGCTATTGTCTAATGCCGTGGAAAAATTCCCCCACATAACCCTCCCATCAGCTCCTGGCTGATGAATGGCTCCTTGCTGGTGCTGCTGGCCACAAACTGACCCTATGTGGCCAGCTGAGAGCTTCCCTTGTGTGTGTGAAGGGAGCCTGAGGATGAAACAAAACTCAATTTGACTTTTTGTGCCACTTAGTCCCTGAGAAGAGAGCGAGGGAGGTTCTTGCTCCTGCCAGTTCCCAGCGCAGCCAGCCCTCAGGGTAAGAGGCAGCTGATCTTCAGGATGGCATTTGCATTGCAACTGCCCTGACAGGAGAGATTAACAAGAGGTTGTTCCACGTGGCTTTGGAAAGATCAAGGGTGCTTTTGTGATGCTTAGTGGCAGCTTAAATTCACTTCTACGAAGGACTTTCTGAGCCTACAGCTCCAGCAAAATTTACTCCCTCTTGGGGTTAGGCAGCTCCTTGTTACAGGGTAAGAAGCTCCCATCAGGAGCTCTGGGAGTCACTCCTTCAAATGTCAGCACCTGAACACTGGCATAGTCCCCTCTGAGGCATCTGAGGGGACCAGCAGAATTTCATAGAATCATAGAGCAGCTTAAGTTGGAAAGGACTTTCAAGATCCTCTAGTTCCAACCCCTCTGCCATGGGCTGGGACACCTTCCAAGAGGTCCAGAGAGGGCCAGGAAGATGATCAGAGGGCTGGAGAACTGCCCCTATGGGCACAGGCTGGGAGAGCTGGGGCTGTTCAATCTGGAGAAGAGAAGGCTCCAGGGAGACCTTAGAGCAGCCTTCCAGTACCTGAAGGGGCTCCAGGAGAGCTGGGGAGGCACTTTTGACAAGGGCTGGGAGTGCCAGGAGGAAGGACAGTGTCTTTGAGCTGGAAAAGGTCAGATTGAGACTGGAGATGAGGAAGAATTTCTCTCCAGTGAGGGTGGGGAGAGACTGGAACAAGCTGCCCAGGGTGGTTGTGGATGCCCCCTCCCCAGAGGTGTTGAACAGGGCCTTGAGCAACCTGGGCTGGTGGGAGCTGTCCCTGCCCATAGCAGGAACTGGATGATCTTTAAGGTTCCTTCCAACCCAACCCATTCTCTAATTCTGTGATTCTGTGATGAAGAGGAAGACAGACACCAGTGAGAGCTTTGCCACTGTGCCTAATCCAGGAGTAGGAGCAGTGATGTCTTAAAAGCCTTAAATCCTGGGGTAGAGAACTGATTTGCTTGGCAACTGCTTAGCAGACCATTGGCCAGGTAGAGAGGCTTCAGGATGGATTCTTCCAACACTGATGGAATCTTGTTCTCTGAGACAGAGACTGATTCAGGTCTTCCTAAAGGAGGGCTGTGATACACTGGGGGCTTATTCAGGACACAAGTGTGCATCTACAGATATTTTCAGTCTAGTTTTTCTCCAAATCCCACACATTTTTTTCCCACTGAGGCTGCACTGAGTGGATTTTGAGTCCCAGAAAAGCTGAAGGTTTTATCTAACAGGAAAACTATTGCAGGAGTAGAAGTCTGGGGTGGCTGTGATTGATGTGTTTCAACCATGACTGCGCCTTGCACAGTGCCGTTCCTGTAATTAATGGGCAAGGACTTTCTAATTCTCCTTGGTGCTGCTCAAGTGGTGCCAAGACACTTGAACCTTCCATTAGTTAACTCTGAAGGACCTGGAACAGGGCTGCCAGGGCCAGCTCTAATTTATCTCATCTTAGTGCTGAAGGCTGAAATCGGGTGTAATGCCCCAGCAGGGATGTGATACCCCAGCAAGGATGTGTTGCCACAGCAGGGATGTTATGCTCCAGCAGGGATGTGTTGCCCCAGCAGGGATGTGATGCCCCAGCAGGGATGTGATGCCCTAACAGGGATGTTATGCCCCAGCAGCGATGTGATACTCCAGCAGGGATGTGATGCCCCAGCAGGGATGTGATGCCCCAGCAGGGATGTGATTCCCCAGTAGGGATGTGATGCCCCAGTAGGGATGTGATGCCCTAACAAGGATGTGATGCCCCAGCAGGGATGTGATGCCCCTGTAGGGGTGTGATACAACAGCAGGGATGTGATACCCCAGCAGGGATGTGATGCCTCAGCAGGGATGTGATGCCCCAGCAGGGGTGTAATACTCCAGCAGGGATGTGATGCCCCAAAGGGGATGTGATGCCCCAATGGGGATGTGATACCCCAGCAGGGATGTGATGCCCCAGCAGGGATGTGATACCTTTTCATGGTATTTATTAGGCAGTGATAGGACAGGGGGGAATGCATCCAGGCTAGAGGAGGGAAGATTTAGATTAGATGTTAGGAAGAAATTCTTCCCCATGAGGGTGGTGAGAGACTGGCACAGGTTGCCCAGGGAGGTGGTGGAAGCCTCATCCCTGGAGGTTTTTGCAGCCAGGCTGGATGTGGCTGTGAGCAACCTGCTGTAGTGTGAGGTGTCCCTGCCTTGGATTGGAACTGGATGATCCTTGAGGTCCTTTCCAGCCCTGACAAGTCTGTGGTTCTTTTGCACCATGCAGCAGATGTCAGTTCTTTGATGTGGCTGAGCTACTCACTGGCTTTCCTCAGACAACAATTACATATTTCTGGGCACCACTTGCAGGCAAACACTTTTAGTTCTTGCCAGGCTGTGTGGCTTCTGAGAGATGTTTCCTTCACTACATCTCTGTCATCCTTTGATGTTAAAGGCTGTGTCAGAGCAGCTGCATGGGACATGAAAGAAAATCCACAGCACAGCTTAAGTTGCTCTCTTCTCACATCACATGGAAGAAGCAATTCTGCAGCACTTCAAGCTGAAGGATTCCTTAGTCCTCAAAGCCAGCACTAGAACCTTGAGGGAGGTTCTCCTCCCCCTCTACTCTGCCCTGCTGGGACCTCACCTGGAATACTGCATCCAGCTCTGGTCTCCCTAGTTCAGGAGGGACTGGGATCTGCTGGAGAGAGTCCAAGGGAGGGCTCCAAGGATGCTGAAGGGAATGGATACTGCCTGGGGAGGAGAGGCTGAGAGCCCTGGGGCTGTTTAGTCTGGAGAAGAGAAGACTGAGAGGGATCTGATCAATGTCTATCAGTAGCTGAGGGCTGGGGGTCAAGAGGCAGGGGACAGGCTCTGCTTATTTGCACCCTGGGCAATGGATGGAAACTCCAGCACAGGAGGTTCCACCTCAACAGGAGAAGGAACTTCTTGACTGGGAGGGTCCCAGAGCCCTGGAATAGGCTGCTCAGAGAGGTTGTGGAGTCTCCCTCTCTGGAGACATTCAGACCCATCTGGATGTGTTCCTGTGTGACCTGTGCTGGATTCTATGCTCCTGCTCTGGCCCTAACATCCTGTGAGCCTGTGATCCACACAGGATCTAGAGGTGGCTGCATAATGGCACCATAGCAGCATCACCTGAAAGAATCAGATTGATTTTGCTTTAGCTAAGCAGTACCAGCACTGACAGAAGGTGTTGCAGGGGTCTGCATAGCAGCACGACCAGGTCACAGAATCATAGAATGGCCTGGGTTGGAAGGGACCTTAGAGATCCATTAGCTCCTGGTATGGGGATGCTGTACTCTGCTCTCCTGAGGGATTTCTCCTCTCTATGGCCTGCATTGCTCACTGGAGGATCCAGTGCCACTGCTCTGCATTTGCAGTGAGCTCTCTGTGGGCAGTTATACAGAGAAAGAAGAAAGCTGGGACCTATAAACTGGAAGAGAGGAGCATGAGAGTGGAGATGAGGAAGAAACTCTTTCCAGTTAGGGTGGTGAGACACTGGCACAGGTTGCCCAGGGAGGCTGTGGCTGCCTCCTCCCTGGAGGTGTTCAGGGCCAGGCTGGATGAAACCTTGAGCAACCTGGGCTGGTGGGAGGTGTCCTGCCCCTGGCAGGGGGCTGGAACTGAATGAGCTTTGAGGTCCCTTCCAACCCAAACCATTTTATGAATCTATGACCAGAACCAGTGCACGATGTGGGCGGAGTTGGCTGCTTGGGTATCAGTCAGTGGGTGCTGAGCAACTGCATTGTGCAGCACTTGGCTTGGGTTTATTTCTCTCTTTTTTATTTTTTGGTTGTTGCATTCCTTTTCATTACTATTATTATAATGATTATTACTATTATTATTATCATTCTTATTGTATTTTATTTTGGGTTAGTTTGTTGGTTTATTTTAAAATTTAATATTTCAATTTTTCATTTTATATTTTATTTTAGGTTTTGTTTTATTTTATTCATTTTGTTTTATTTTATATTATTATTTTTTATTTTATTTTATTTTATTTTGGTTTGGTTTGGTTTATTTAATTTTACTTTATTTTATTTCCTTTTATTTAATTTAATTTCATTTCATTTTTTCATTTTATTTTACTTTATTTTATTTTGTTTAATTTAATTTAATTTTACTTTATTTTATTTTATTTCATTTAAATTTATTTAATTTAATTTTATTTTATTTTACTTTGATTTAATTTAATTTAATTTAGTTTCATTTTGTTTTATTTTGTTTCATTTTACTTTATTTTATCTCATTTTATTTTATTTCACTTTATTTTACTTTATTTTATTTTGTTTTTCTTTATTTAATTTAATTTTATTTTACTTTTTAAATTTTATTTAATTTTCATTTTATTTTATTTTACTTTGTTTTATTTTATTTTATTTTAATTTAATTTTATTTTATTTTACTCTATTTTATTTTACTTTATTTTCTTTTTAAATTTTATTTTATTTTATTTTGTTTTATTTTGTTTTGTTTTATTTTATTTTATTTTATTTTTATTTTATGTTATTCTATTTTACTTTGTTTTATTTTATTTTACTTTAATTTCATTTAATTATTAAACCATTTTCATCTCAACTCGGGAATTTTTTACTCCTTTCTTTTTCCCCCTCTTGATTCTCCCAATCCCACTGGGAGTGGGGAGGAGGGAGCAAGCGGCTGTGTGGTGCTTAGTTGCCATCTGGGGTTAAACCACAACATTTGGGAAACATATTTTGGATTCTCTCTTCTTGCCCTTATGTAAGATCCCTGGAAAAAAAAAAAAAAAACCAAACCAACAAACCAAACAACAAACCTTTAATTGAATCCTGCTCCTATGCTGTGCAGTGACCCAAATACTGAGCAGGGAGAAGCTGCGCAGGATTAAGTCTGAGAAGCCTAAAGTCAAATGAGATGTCCTTTTAATGACAGGAGGTAATTAATACACAACATCAGTTAGGCTTAATTGTCATCAAAGCCCAACCGTTGGATCTTGTGTGCATAAACCCCAGAAGTCCAAAGCCAATATGCTGGCAGAAAAGATGGATTCTGGGAGCAATGAGAGGTAAAAACCCCTGGGGTTGTAATTTCCCTGTTAGCAAATCCTGCAGGCTGCTCGGGCTTGCTCCTTTCACTGGCAGCAAGAGCTTTGTGTTGCACACTCACAGATTGCATCGAGTTCAAAGGGACGCTCAAAGGTCATCTTGTCCAACCCCCCTGCAGGCATCAGGGGGCATCAGGGACATCTCCAGCACAGCAGGGACACCTCCAGGCTGCCCAGGACCACATCGAGTCTGGCTTTGAGTGTCTCCAGGGACGCAGCTCTCAACCACATCCCTCGGCAACCTGTTCCAGGATTTTAACCACTCTCTTTGTGAAGAATTTCCTGCTGGTCTGACCCAAATCTCCCCTGCTCCAGTTTCAAACCATTGCCTCTCACCCTGTCACTGTAAGCTCTTCTGAACAGTCCCTCCCCATCCTTCCCAGAGGTTCCCTTCAGATACTGAAATGTATTTATAAGGTCTCCCCAGAGCCTTCTCTTCTCCACGCTGAACAGCCCCAACTCTTTCAGCCTGTCTTCATAGCAGAGGTGTTCCTGCCTTCTGATCATCTTTGTGACCCTCTCCAGCAGGTCCCCATCCTTCTTGTGTTGGGGGTCCCAGATCTGGGCACAGCCCTGCAGGTGAGGTCTCCCCAGAGCAGAGCAGAGGGGCAGGATCCTCTCTCTCCAGCTCTGGCCACACTGCTTTGGATGCAGCCCAGGCTGCCCTTGGCCTTCTGTGCTGCCAGTGCCCATTGCTGGCTCCTGTCCAGCTTCTGCCCCCCAGCACCCCCAAGTCCTTTTCTGCAGGGCTGATCTCAATCTCATCATTTCCCATCTTGGACTGATACCAAGGATTGTCCTGACCCTGGTGCTGGACCTTGCACTTTGCCTTATTGAACCTCATGAGATTCTCCACAGCCACCTTTCCAGCCTGTCCAGGTCCCTCTGGATGGAACCCATCCCATCCTTCAGTCTTATCAACCACCCCACTCAGCTTGGAGTCATCTGCAAATTCCTTGATGTTTGTTGATCTTGGCCACCTCTGAGTCTCCTACTGCTGTGTTATTTTAATTGTAACCCCCAAAACTGTGGCAGAATATGAAAATTTCTCTACCCTGCCCTCCTACCTCCCAATCCCCAAAAATACTTCAGTCCATGAGTTTCTTATCCTCCTGGACATCCAAAACCAAGGCTGTCAATGGTATCATTTGCATACTGGATAGAAGTAGCCAAAATTCACTTATCTCAGCATTCCAGATGTTCAAATATTCCGTATTTCCAAATCTTTTGACAGACTGTGAGGTGCCCAACTCAGTCTCCTGCAAACACAGTGAGCCTGGGTAGTGTTTATTCTGCTACTCCTGGGTTCAAACAGTTCCAGCAAGAGCATCTCCTCTCTCCTGTGAGAGCTCTTTAGATGTTTTTTTGGTGTTTCAGGCAAGTGTAATTTGTGTTAAAACAGGCAAATGTTTTAAATGTTTTAAACTCTGACCCAGTGAGGCCACAGCTGGAGTACTGCATCCAGTTCTGGGCTTCCCAGTTCAAGAAAGACAGGGAACTGCTGGAGAGAGTCCAGGGGAGGCTACAGAGATGCTGAGGGGCCTGGAGCAGCTCTGTAAGGAGCAAAGGCTGAGAGCCCTGGGGCTGAGAGCCTGGAGAACAGCAGCCCCAGAGAGCATCTGAGCAATGCTCAGCAAGAGCTAAAGGAGCTGTGGGGGGCAAGAGGCTGGGGCCAGACTCTGCTCAGTGGTGCCCAGGGACAGGACAAGGGGCAGAGGGCACAAACTGGAACCCAGGAGGTTTTATCTGAAGATGAGTAGAAAGTTGTTTGGTGTGAAGGTGTTGGAGGCCTGGAGCAGGCTGCCCAGAGAAGTTGTGGAGTTTCCTTCTCTGGAGAGCTTCCAACCCCACCCTGGCCATTGTGATCCTGGGCAAGCTGCTGTGGGTGCCCTGCTATGACAGGGTGAGCTCCAGAGGTCCCTTCCAACCCTTCCCATGCTGGGATTCTGTGATTGTGTGAAATCAAAGATAAGCTGCAGCTCTCTTGATTCATTCTGCTAGAAGCAAGCCTTGGAAATAGAGCTCTGGATGACCAGTGGGGAAAAATGAATCAGATTGGGTTGCAGAGAAGAAAATGCAAGCACTCAAAAGAAAAAAAAGAGAAAGAAATATTCAATTAAAATCTAAACATGATCAAATGGTAAAGATCCCTGCAAGAATTAGGTCTTGGAGCTGGATTGTTGCCCAGAGGCATTGAGAAGAACTAATTTATGCTGAGTAGAAACCATCATCCTTCTGTGTGTTTGTTAGCAGTGTACCTCCAGTTCAGGACCTTGCTGAAAACTGTTGGCTTAGGGAGAAAATAATAATGAAAAAAAGCTCTAAACATGCTTGGAGAAAAGAACAGCTCCCTTCTTACAGCTTTTTTTTTTTTTTCTCCCTCTTGGCCAGCCTTTAAAATTGAATCAGGGATTCCCTTTCTCAAGGAGCATCCCAAGGAAAACAAGACTGAAGGTGAAAGGAAACTCTTAGACCACATGAGGCCATTGGTGATGGATGCTCTGATGCTCCCCAGCTCAAAGGAGGACAGGGACTGGCTGGAGAGGGTGAAGCAAAAGGGTTACAAAGATGCTGGGTGGCCTGAAGCATCTCTGTGATGAAGAAAGACTGAGAGAACTGGAGCTTTTTAGCCTGGAAAAGAGCAGCCTGAGGGGGATCTCATCAATGCTTACAAATTCTTACAGGGTGGGTGGCAGGAGGCTGGGAGCAGCTTCCTTCAGTGGTGCCCAGTGACAGGACAAGGAGCAGTGGGCACAAGCTTGAACATCTGAAGTTCATCTAAACATGAGGAGGAACTTAAATTAAGTGTGACAGAGGGGACAGAGTGTCTGCTCAGGAAGTTTGGTGATATCACCAAACTGGGAGGCTTGGCTGAGACATCTGAAGGCTGTGAGGCTATCCAGCAAGACTGGGCCAGGCTGAGAGCTGGGCACAGAGGAACCAAATGAGGTTCAAGAAGGATGAGTGCAGAGTTCTGCATCTGGGGAGGAAAAATAAACTGCAGCAGTACAGGTTGGGAGGTGATTTGCTGGAGAGCAGCCCCATGGAGAGGGACCTGGGAGTGCTGGTAGATAAGAAGTTATCCATGGGCCAGCAATGTGCTCTGGTGGCCAAGAAAGCCAATGGGATCCTGGGGTGCATTAAGAAGAGTGTGTCCAGCAAAGCCAGGGAGGTTCTCCTCCCTCTCTACTCTGCCCTGCTGAGACCTCATCTCGAGTACTGTGTTCAGTTTTGGGCTCCCCAGTGTAGCAGGGACAGGGATCTGCTGGAGAGGGTCCAGCAGAGGGCTGTGAGGATGATTAGGGGACTGGAGCACTGCCTGGTGAGGAGAGGCTGAGGGACCTGGGGCTGTTTAGTCTGGAAAAGAGGAAACTGAGAAGGGATTGAAGAAATGTTTATCAATATCTGAGGGCTGGGGGTCAGGAGGGGACAGGCTCTGCTCACTTGCTCCCTGGGATAGGACAAAGAGCAATGGATGGAAACTGCAGCACAGGAGGTTTCACCTCAGCACAAGGGGGAAGCTCTTTACTGTGAGGATCCCAGAGCACTGGAACAGGCTGCCCAGAGGGGTTGTGGAGTCTCCTTCTCTGGAGACTTTCAAGGCCTGTCTGGATGTGTTCCTGTGTGACCTGAGCTGGATTGTATGGTCCTGCTCTGGCAGGGGGGTTGGACTCAATGATCTCTTTGGGTCCCTTCCAACCCCTGACATCCTGTGATCCTGTGATCCTGTGACAGAGACCCAGAGCAAGCTGCTCAGAGAGGAGGTGAAGTCTCCATCTCTGGAGAGATTCAAAACCTGCCTGGATGTGTTCCTGTGTGACCTTCTCTAGGTGAACCTGGCTTGGCAGGGGATGGGGCTGGACTTTATGATCTTCATAGGTCCCTTCCAACGCCTACCATGCTGTGATTCTGTGATGCTGTGATTCTCTGTCTCTCTGATTCTGTGATTCTCTTATTCGTGATTGTGATTCTCTGTTCTGTGATTCTGTGATTTTTCTGAGTCTGATGCTCTGACTCTGTGATTCTCTGAGTCTCTAATTCTCTCATTTGTGATTCTGTGATTCTGTGATTCTCTGAGTCTCTTGATTCTTTGGTCTGAGAGCTGGATACCTTTATTAGGGCTTTACTTTCTGTGATGTTTTAAGACCTGCTCCAAGTCCTTAAAAATGAACAGAAATTGCCCTGTTTTGATCTGTCAGCAGTGTGGAACCTTAAAACATGCAGGACATAGAATCACAGAATCAGTCAGGGTTGGAAGGGGCCACAAGGATCATCTAGTTCCAACCCCTCTGCCAATGGGCAGGGACACCTCACACATGTCTCAAGGACTCCAGCTGCTCTCTTTAATCACAGATTAAAGGGCCTGGAAGGTGTTTAAAAGCTATGGAGGAGGTGTTTGAGAGCCATGGAGGAGGTGTTTGAGAGCCATGGAGGAGGTGTTTCAGAGCTATGGAGGAGGTGTTTGAGAGCCATGGAGGAGGTGTTTGAGAGCCATGGAGGAGGTGTTTCAGAGCCATGGAAGAGGTGTTTGAGAGCCATGGAGGAGGTGTTTCAGAGCCATGGAAGAGGTGTTTTAGTGCTGTGGAGGAGGTGTCTCAGAGCTATGGAGGAGGTGTTTGAGAGCCATGGAGGAGGTGTTTCAGAGCCATGGAAGAGGTGTTTTAGTGCTGTGGAGGAGGTGTCTCAGAGCTATGGAGGAGGTGTTTTAGAGCTATGGAGGAGGTGTTTTAGAGCTATGGAGGAGGTGTTTGAGAGCTATGGAGGAGGTGTTTCAGAGCCATGGAAGAGGTGTTTTAGTGCTGTGGAAGAGGTGTCTCAGAGCTATGGAGGAGGTGTTTTAGAGCTATGGAGGAGGTGTTTTAGAGCTATGGAGGAGGTGTTTTAGTGCTATGGAGGAGGTGTTTCAGAGCTATGGAGGAGGTGTTTTAGTGCTATGGAGGAGGTGTTTTAGTGCTATGGAGGAGGTGTTTCAGAGCTATGGAAGAGGTGTTTTAGTGCTATGGAGGAGGTGTTTTAGTACTGTGGAGGAGGTGTTTGAGAGCTATGGAGGAGGTGTTTTAGAGCCATGGAGGGGGTGTTTGAGAGCCATGGAGGAGGTGTTTGAGAGCCGTGGAGGAGGTGTTTGAGAGCCGTGGAGGAGGTGTTTGAGAGCCGTGGAGGAGGTGTTTGAGAGCCGTGGAGGAGGTGTTTGCGAGCCGTGGAGGAGGTGTTTGAGAGCCGTGGAGGAGGTGTTTGCGAGCCGTGGAGGAGGTGTTTGAGAGCCGTGGAGGAGGTGTTTGCGAGCCGTGGAGGAGGTGTTTGCGAGCCGTGGAGGAGGTGTTTGCGAGCCGTGGAGGAGGTGTTTGAGAGCCGTGGAGGAGGTGTTTGAGAGCCGTGGAGGAGGTGTTTGAGAGCCGTGGAGGAGGTGTTTGAGAGCCGTGGAGGAGGTGTTTGAGAGCCGTGGAGGAGGTGTTTGCGAGCCGTGGAGGAGGTGTTTGAGAGCCGTGGAGGAGGTGTTTGCGAGCCGTGGAGGAGGTGTTTGCGAGCCGTGGAGGAGGTGTTTGAGAGCCGTGGAGGAGGTGTTTGAGAGCCGTGGAGGAGGTGTTTGAGAGCCGTGGAGGAGGTGTTTGCGAGCCGTGGAGGAGGTGGTTCAGAGCTGTGGAGGAGGTGGTTCAGAGCTGTGGAGGAGGTGGTTCAGAGCTATGGAGGAGGTGGTTCAGAGCTATGGAGGAGGTGGTTCAGAGCTATGAGGGTTCTTACACGGTTCCAATTGATATGCCAGTCGAGCTTTATTCTGTGAATGTACAGCAACGTAGAAAACTCCTTGGAATTCCCTCATCAGCTCTATTCTAGTTAAAAAATTACATGGATTGGTTTCAGAGCAACATCCTCAACCACGTTTAATACTCCATTTACACCCTTTAGGTTTAGTACTGCACAGAGCTTTGAGCTTTTCACAGAGCTTTTGAGCTTTCACAGATTCTTCCCAAGAAATCCCAACAATGCATGCATGGCTTGATTTAAGAAAGATATTTTACTTGTGTTTCATACACAGAGAAAAAAAAAAGAAAGCAAGCTGATAATCAACAGTGGCTTAGAAGAAAAAAAAAAGAATCAACACTACTCCACTTTTCCACAAAAAAAAAAAAGAAAGAAAAAGAAAGAAAATGAAAGAAAATGAATTTACATTCAACGGTAAAGCTTAAATTCCACTCTAATAATAGTTGCATTGACATTCACATACACAAGCACAGAATAAATATTTCAGGATCCTTATAAGAGCATACAGCATACATACAGTACTTGAATGGTACATAAGGAGTGTTAGCAGGGTCAGGAAGTCATCATCTCATAGAAAAAAAAAAAAAAGAAAATTAAAACCCAAACCCAACCCAAAAAGTCAAAGGAAACGCAGCGAAAAAGGTGCTGAGGGGAGGGGTAACACCAAGGTGCACAGAGCTAGCAGGTTCAGAAATCCGTTTGTGTGAGGAGTTGGCTTTTGCTTCTTGGTAGCAGGAAGAGTTTGTTTGCAAAGGTGTGGTCAAAGTGCAGATTAATGCGAGATTACCCTCCCAGGAGAAAAAAAAAAAAAAAAAAAAAAAGGAAAACCAACCGGGAAAAGAAAAAAAAAAAAAAAGCCAAACCCAAAGAGCTATTCCTGTATTTATTAATCCATGCAAGAGGCAGCCCCCGAATCACCCCACAGAATAAAGCTGTTGCTGAGGACAGATGTCTCAGGCAGTTGGTTGGTTTGTTTGTTTTGTTCTCTAAAGCACTTTAATAGCAGCAATTGTAGTTTCGAATGGCTCTAGATCGCCTCCTGGTCGGGTTCAAGGGCATCCTATTTCCTTCTCATTTACAGCTATAGTTCTTTATCAATAAATCTCTCCAATAACAAACAGCACAGTTCACAGGGGTGTGTGTGTGTGTGGTTTTGTTTCTCTTTCTCTCTCTCTCTTTTGCATAAGTGTCGTGGGGAAAAAAAACAACAACAAAGCAAAACCTCTGACTTTTTCAGAGATGTTATGTGCAAAATCATCTTCTTCAGTGTGGCAATAGGGACAGAGAGCATCGCAGTCACTTCATATTCCTGGCGTGTGAGCCCAGCCCTTCCTACACTCTGAGGGCTTTGCCAGGATCAGGGCTCTCAGGGATTTTTTTTTTTTTTTGGTTTTTTTTTTTTTTTTTTTTGTTCCTTTCCCAATGGCTTGCTGGGTAGGAGATACAATTTGTGGTGGCTTTGAAAAGGAGCTGTAAATGTGAGGGGGGTTGGAGCAGAGCTGTGTCAAATACGTCATACAGAGGGCTCAGTATTTCCACACAGTGACTTCTCAAGGTTTGCAAAGTCCTTCCAGCCATCTCCACCCCAGCCTGAATATCCTTGCAGGGTGGTGTTCATGGGGAGGGGGTTTCCTCAGCCACATCATTTACCAGCTCACTTTGCATGTTTACAACCTGATCTCCTGGGCCCCTGAGCTGACATCTGCACACAAAAGATTTCCAATCAGATCAAGGGTGCACAACATTACAGCTTTGAAACCTGTCCTGTAAAAGTGTCACCAAGACAGGAGCAACAGGAACCACAGTGCAGAGTCCAACCTCTCACTGGCTGTACTGGGAAGGTTCTCCTTTTCGGCGGAGGAGAAAGGAAACTTGTGTCTGCTTTTTAGAGTCTGAAAACAAGCCAGAGTGGAGAAAAAGAGTTAACATCAGACTTAAGAAAGCTTTTTCTTTTTCTTTTTTTTTTTTTTTTAAGACAAAAACCTGTTAAGCAATTTGAGACAGACACTGGAAAATTTCCTGCTGCTTTCCTCAAGTCTGTACAGAACAGGAAATTGGTTAAGAGTAGGAAGAATTTGGGAGTTGCTACATAGGAGAAATCTGCCATGGTTACAAAATCTGGCTAAGGAGGTTCCTTCAGTGCCAACCCCTCACTGGTCACTGTTCTCAGTGGTGCTGTTGCCCTTCTCTTTTTTCTCCTGAGTCTTGTTTCCCTTCTTCTTTTTCTTCTTTTTCTTGGTCTCTTCCTTCTTGCCAAAGGTTATGAAGTCACTTTTGTCAATTTGGCTGTTGGGTGGCTCCTGCCGGATGGAGATGATTGCAGGAGATCCTGGGATAATGAATTTGTCTGGCAACTCACCAGGACCACCTTGTTTGGAATTGCTGGGTCCAAATTTAAAGGTCCAGCTGTTGCTGTTCACACCAGCTCCCACCGGGGGGGACACCTCCCCTGCTTCAGGTTCTGAAAAAGGCAAAAGAGCAGGAAAAGCTTTAAAGCATCTTGAAACAGCAGCACTCAGCCAGTAGCAGCTTCCCAGCTGAAAGCTGTGCCTTTAGCCTGGCTCTGCATTGACTCCTGGCAGCTCAGCTGGATGTGACCAACTGGTTCTTGCCCAGGATCACACAGGACCACAGGACTTTAGGGGTTGGAAGGGAACTCTGGAGATCTTCAAGTCCAGCCCCCAAATGCTCAATGTTAGTGTGCAATGCAGTGATTCACTCCACATACTGCTGGGCCCAGTATGCTCTAGATCCCCTCTAGATCTCTCTTCTAGAGCCTTGAATACAGGTTAGGACCTGTGGAGAAGGACCTGGGAGTCCTGGTGGACAACAAGTTTTCCATAGGACAGCAATGTGCCCTGGTGGTCAAGAAGGCCAAGGGGGTCCTGGGGTGCATTCAGAGGAGTGTGTCCAGCAGAGCCAGGGAGGTTCTCCTCCCCCTCTACTCTGCCCTGGGGAGACCTCACCTGCAATATTGTGTCCAGTTCTGGGCTTCCCAGCTCAGGAGGGACAGGGATCTGCTGGAGAGAGTCCAAGGGAGGGCTGCAAGCATGCTGAAGGGACTGGAGACTGCCTGGGGAGTTGAGACTGAGAGCCCTGGGGCTGGTTAGTGTGGAGAGGAGAAGGCTGAGAGGGATCTGATCAATAGCTGAGGGTTGGGGGTCAAGAGGGAGGGGACAGGGACAGGCTCTGCTCAGTTGCACCCTGGGATAGGACTCTGTCAACATATTGGTGTCCATTTCACCACAGTGTAAGAGCAGAGAGCATCCTTAAGGTGCAGTACCTCTTCCGTGGCCACTCTAACAGAGTGCTCCTACAGGTCTGCATCACTGAAATCTAATTCAGAGCAGGACACTGAGCCTTTAATCTGGTTCTGCCTGGACAAATCCACTCAGCAGATGAAGTCAGGGGATACTTATCACAAAGCCATCTGAGATAAAGGAGCCAAACACATCAAGCCCATCACATCTTCTCTGAAAGCAGGCTTCTGGTCCTGCCCTAAAGACTAAGGGAGGTTGCTTGTGCTTCTGCATTCCTCCCAGCCCCTGAATGTGTTTGTTGGCCCCACAAGTAACTTCACAAGAGACTCATAAAATGCTTTGGGTTGGAAGGGACCTTGGAGATCATCTGTTCTTTGTAACTCCTGCCCCCATGTTTCCACAAGGTTGACTCTCTCCAAGTGCAACAGTCTGTGCTATCCCTGCCCCTTTTTGTGCCAGTAGTACTTCTCAGAAGCAGCTAATGGAGTGCAGAATTGAGCCTACAGAAGGTTTTTTTCAGGGAGATTGGTTCCCTGAACCAGGTAACTCCACATACAGAGGAGAAAGAATCCTGATTTGAGAGACAGGCACAGAGTGGTTTGGGCTGGAAGGAACCTTAGGGATCATCTCCTTCCAACCCCCTGCCATGGGCAGGGACACCTCCCACCAGCCCAGGTTGCTCAGGGCCTCATCCAGCCTGGCCTTGAACATCTCCAGGGAAGAAGCATCCACAGCCTCCCTGGGCAACCTGTGCCAGTCTCTCCCCAGCCTCACTGGAAAGAATTTCTTCCTCATCTCCAGTCTCAATCTCCCCTCTCCCAGCTCAAAGCCATTCTCCCTTATCCTGTCACTGCCAGCCCTTGTCCAAAGTCCCTCCCCAGCTCTCCTGGAGCCCCTGCAGGTACTGGAAGGCTGCTCTAAAGTCTCGCCAGAGCCTTCTCTTCTCCAGGCTAACAAACCCAACTCTCCTTGCCTATGCCCATAGGGGAGGTGCTCCAGGTCAGCTTTGTGGCTTCCTCTGGACCTGCCCCAACTCTTCCATGTTCCTCTTATGCTAGGGGCCCCAGAACTGGATGCAGTCCTCCAGGTGAGGTCTCAGGAGAGCAGAGGGGAAGCATCATCTCCCTCATCCTGCTGGTCACACTGCTTTTGATGCAGCCTAGGATATGGTTCTGGGAGACAGAGGTGGGGACAGGCAGGAGCGAAGGAGTTAACATCCAACACTGCCTATGAGCAGGGTTTCCACAGCCTCCTCAGGGAACTTCCCTTCTGCATCATTTACCTGATACCACCACATGCTGATGTGTCTTGGCAGGCTGGAAGGTCACAGTTCAGCTGTACCAACAACTGTTGGCTGTTTAGGCAGCTCAGATCAAGGATAAATGTCACTTACCACAGAGCTCCCAAAGCTTCCTTTGAAACATCTCTTCTGCTTTTTTTGTTAGCAGCAGGGAAGAAAAGAACCAAGATTCCCACTCAGAGGCTCTTTTACATTTAACAGGATTAGTTGGGACTTCTCTGGAGTAATTTCTGGGCTTAGTGAATGCTTTCAAGTTGTTTGTTAAAGGGAAAGCTAAATAAAGCAAATCCATCCAGCCTGATTCATAACACCTGACTGAAAATATTGCAGCTGCCCAGAGGGGAGGTTTGGCTTAGATGAGGGGAGAGCAACTGATGGCATTGACCTGGAGCTGAGCAAAGCCTTCCACACTGTCCCACACCACAGCCTGGGCTCCAAACTGGTGACACATGGGTGTGATGGGTGGACCACGAGATGGATAAAGAACTGGCTTGATGGCAGCACCCAAAGAGTGGCTGTCAGTGGCTCCATGTCCCAGTGGAGGCCAGGGACAAGCGGAGTCCCTCAGGGATCAGTGCTGGGACCAGGCTTGTTCAACATCTTTGTTGGTGCCATGGACAGAGGCATTGACTGCACCCTCAGCAGGTTTGCTGATGACACCAAGCTGTGTGGTGCAGCAGACAGGCTGGAGGGAAGGGATCCATCCAGAGGGACCTGGACAGGCTGCAGAGCTGGGCCCAAGCCAACCTCATGAGGTTCAGCAAGACCAAGGGCAAGGTCCTGCAGCTGGGTCGAGGCAATCCCAAGCACAAATCCAGGCTGGGCAGGGACTGGCTGGAGAGCAGCCCTGAGGAGAGGGACTTGGGGGTGCTGGGGGAGGAGAAGCTCAACAGGAGCCAGCAGTGAGCACTTGCAGCCCAGAGAGCCAAGCAGAGCCTGGGCTGCAGCAAGAGAAGTGTGGCCAGCAGGGCCAGGGAGGGGATTCTCCCCCTCTGCTCAGCTCTGGTGAGACCACTCCTGGAGTACTGCATCCAGTTCTGGAGCCTCTGTTACAAGAGGGATCTGGACATGCTGGAAGGTGTCCAGAGAAGGGCCACCAGGATGAGCAGAGGGCTGGAGCTGCTCTGCTATGAGGACAGACTGAGAGAGTTGGGGCTGTTCAGTCTGGAGAAGAGAAGGCTCCCAGGTGACCTTCTTGTGGCCTTTCAGTATCTGCAGGGAGCTACAAGAAAGCTGGGGAGGGACTTTTTAGGCTATCAGGGAGTGACAGGACTGGGGGGTATGGAATAAAGCTGGAAGTGGGGAGATTCAGGCTGGAAGTGAGGAAGAAGTTCTTCCCCATGAGAGTGGTGAGAGCCTGGAATGGGTTGTCCAGGGAGGTGGTTGAGGCCCCATCCCTGGAGGTGTTTGCAGCCAGGCTGGATGAGGCTCTGGCCAGCCTGATCTGGTGTGAGGTGTCCCTGCCCATGGCAGTGGGGTTGGAACTGGCTGGTCCTTGTGGTCCCTTCCAACCCTGACTGAGTCTATGATTCTATGATTCTGTGATTTGAGTTGCTACATAAAAGTTCAGAATTTGGGCATTCCATGGTGTAACTCACACAGAATCACAGACTCAGTAAGGTTGGAAAAGACCTCAAGGATCATCAAAGTCCTACTCAAAGAATCACTTTGGGGACTGCCTCCTTGCTTTATTCATAGGTTCATAGAATGGGTTGGGTTGGAAGGGACCTTAAAGATCAGCCAGCTCCTGCCATGGGCAGGGACAGCTGCTCTAGTGACCAGGTTGCTCAAGGCTTTATCCAGCCTGGCCCTGAACACCTCCAGGCAGGAGGCAGCCACAGCCTCTCTGGGCAACCTGTGCCAGTGTCTCCCCAGCTTCACTCTCAACAATTTCTTCCTCATCTCCAGTCTCAGTCTCCCCTCTCCCAGCTCCAAGCCATTGTCCCTTGTTCTGTCCCTCCCAACTCTTGTCCAAAGTCCCTCCCCAGCTCTCCTGTGGCCTCCTTCAGCTACTGGAAGGTTGCTCTAAGGTCTCCCTGGAGCCTTCTTTTCTCCACGCTGAGCAAGGAGCACAGCATGCTCAGGGAGTGCATCAGCCCTTCATGTTCAATCATCAAATGATTTCTTTTTCAAATGCTTGCATGCAGCAGGACCCAAACTGTAGGCTGCAGCTGCACCTCCTGATGCTCCCCTGCCCATGTGTCTGCACGCTAGGATGGAAGGTGAACTTCTCACCCCTTCCAGCTCCTTCTACTGCCACCAAGAGCTGAGTGTCTCTGTAGGCTTCAAATGGAACTCAGAGCAACAGGAGCTCTGCAGATGAGAACATTATCTATTTAGCTGGGAGGGAAGGATTTCTAGGCTGGCTTTCAGAAGATTTCTTTCTCCATCCAGGCTGAAACACACAGCAGACACAGATACAACCCCCCCCACCCCTCATCCTCAAACCATCTGTCTGGAAGCTTGAAGTAGTAGGGTGTGGTGCTCAACTATTTTTTTCTCCTCCAGAGGCATTTTGGGCCATGCCAGGCACTAATCTGAGCTGGGTGCAGAGAGGGTGGAGAGTAGCCCTGAAGAAAAAGCCTTGGGGGTGTTGGGTGCTGAGCAGCTCCCCAGGAGCCAGCAGTGCCCTCCTGCAGCCCAGCAGGCAACTGTGTGCTGGGCTGCAGCCAGAGGAGGTTGGGCAGCAGGGCAGCAGAGGGGATTCTGCCCCTTGGCTCTGCTCTGCTTAGACCCCACCTCCAATCCTACCTCCAGTTCTGGTGTCCCCAGCAGAAGAAGGACTTGGAACTGTTGGAATGAATCCAGAGGAGGCCACAAAGATGATCCAAGGGCTGGAGCAGCTCTGCTATGAGGATAGGATGAGGGAGCTGGGGGTGTTCAGCCTGGAGAAGACTCCAAGGGGACCTTAGATCTGCCTTCCAATACCTGAAGGGAACCTATGGGAAGGCTGGAAAGGGACTTTTTCTGAGGGTGTCTAGAGACATGCCAAGGAGGAATGATTTGAAGCTGAAGGAAAGCAGGGTTAGAGTGGAGCTGAGGAAGAAGTTCTTCAGTGCAAGGGTGGTGAGACTGGAACAGATTGCCCAGGGTGGCTGTGGATGTTCCCTTCCTGGAGGTGTTCAAGGCAGGGTTGGGTGAGGCTTTGAGCACCCTGGCAAGGGGGTTGGAGTAGATGATCTCTGGGGTCCCTTCTATGATTTCCAGTTCCCATGTTGCAGCCCTCTGCACTGCCACAGTACCTACCTCTCCCCATGCTCTGCGCATGGAGCCCAGGCACCTGCTACAAGGAACAAGGTCCCTAAAATTTAGCTTGTAAGTAGCTGTAGGCACCTGAATTCTTCTTCTTAGCTGTCATCCTAATCCTTTCTCTTAGGTGCCATCTAAGGTGGCCTATGATGGGGCCAGTCCTGTGACAGGACAAGGGGCAACAGATACAAAGTGGAACACAGAAAGTCCTACCTCAGCAGGAGGAAAATTTTTTTCACTGTGAGGATGACACAGCCCTGGAGCAGGCTGCCCTGAGAGGTTGTGGAGTCTCCTTCTCTGGAGATTTTCACAACTCACATGGAGGTTTTCACAACTCACCTGGAGGTGTCCCTCTGTGAAGCTACTTTGGATGGCTCCCTTCCCTCCAGATTGTCAACAGGACCACACAGCTTGGTGTCATAGAGTTGTAGAATTGTCAGGGCTGGAAGGGACCTCAAGGCTCAGCCAGTTCCAACCCCCCTGCCATGGCCAGGGACACCTCACACCACAGCAGGTTGCTCACAGCCACATCCAGCCTGGCTGCAAAAACCTCCAGGGATGAGGATTCCATCACCTCCCTGGGCAACCTCTGCCAGGCTCTCACCACCCTTATGGGGAAGAATTTCTTCCTAACATCCAATCTGAATTTCCCCACTTCTAGTTTTGCTCCATCCCCCCCAGTCCTATCACTACCTCTACAACTCTCTACAACTGCCTGAAGGGAGGTTGTAGCCAGGTGGGGGTTGGTCTCTTCTCCCAGGCAAGCAGTGACAGAAGGAGGGGACACAGTCTCAAGCTGAGGCAGGCGAGGTTCAGGCTGGATGTTAGGAAGAAATTCTTCCCAAACAGAGAGACTGGCCCTTGGAATGTGCTGCCTGGGGAGGTGGTGGAGTCATCATCCCTGGAAGTGGTTAAAAACAGCCTGGATGAGGCACTCAGTGCCATGGGTGGTAGGTTGGACCTGATGATCCCAAAGGTCTTTTCCCACCTGGTTAATGCTGTGATTCTGTGAGGTTTTGTGTTACTCTTCCCCTCCCTTCCATGTCAGGAGGGCAGGCAGCTCGGCCCTTCTGCTAAACCATTACAGATGGCTTCTAAACTGGGGGCAAAATGCCATGCAGGGAACATGTCAGCACTCAGCCCACAGATCAGCATCCCAGCAGGGCTGAGGCTGTGCTTTCCCTCTCACTGCCATTTCTCTCTCTTCTAGGGAAGCTGTGTGTTGGGTTTTTTTCTCCCTGTCCCTCCATAGCCCCAGAGCTCCAATCTGGTGCTTGCTAGGAACAGGTGGTGCTCCCTCACCATAGTGTGAGCTGGCCATGCACTCTGAGTGCCAGCTCCATGGGCTCTGCCTCCTCTGCCCCCTCTGCTTTCTTACAGAGCCTTGGTCAGAAGAAGGCTAACTTGTGTTAGAGCAGATGTGCCCCTGCTCAAGGGGAGAAGATGAAAGCATTTCTGTGCAGCTCTGCCTCCCTGAAGAGCTGGTTTGGACTCTGTGACATGCTCAGCCCAGACAGCAGCTCCATTCCACCCCTCCCCACTCACCATTTTCATAGAATCACAGAATTCTTAGGGTTGGAAGGGACCTCAAGGCTCAGCCAGTCCCAACCCCCTGCCATGGGCAGGGACACCTCACACCACAGCAGGTTGCTCACAGCCACATCCAGCCTGGCTGCAAAAACCTCCAGGGATGAGGCTTCCACCACCTCCCTGGGCAACCTCTGCCAGTCTCTCACCACCCTCATGGGGAAGAACTTCTTCCTAACATCCAATCTGAATCTCCCCACTTCTAGTCTTGCTCCATCCCCCCCAGTCCTATCACTCCCTGACACCCTGAGAAGTCCCTCCCCAGCTTTCTTGGAGCCCCCTGCATTTTCTCCCTGTCTTGAAGAATCTGGTGGCTCAAGGACACAGGAGATCATTCAGATAAAAGCTTTCAGTCAAGCCATCTATTTTTATGAAGTTTAAAGGAAATCTTAGTTAATGTCATTGAGGTTTGGGTTGGTTTTGTTTTTGGTTTTTTTTCTAGACACCAGAACATTCTGCCTGAAGCCACCCTGAGAGCAGGAACACCCCAGCATTAATCACAGCCCCTTCTGTCCTCAGGTCAGGGTAGCAAAACACATTAATTAAATGAATTTATTTAAAAGTAAGGTCAGGCAATAAGCAGGAAGCAAATTGCAGAGGAAGCAAGTCATTAACCTGATTTCTCTCTTCCCTGCCTCCTCCACTGCTGCTGGACTGACTGCAGCTTCTGCCTCTGGCAGGCTTAATGAATATTCACTGCTAGGAAGAGGCTGCACTGATTCTGAGACATCAAATGCAAACAGCCTGCACTGCAAAACCCTCTCTGTGTCATTTGGAGGATCTCTGCAGACATTCTGGCTCCACTGAGCATCCCTAAGCCTCTCTGGGATTAAAATGTCCATTTAATCTTTTTTTTTTAATCTTTTTGTTTTTTTTTTTTTTTTAAACACACACAAAAAAAAATTCCCAAATCCAAACCCACAAGCAACAGAACAACAAAGAAAGCAAAGCTAAATCCATCATCAGCATGAGAAAGTGGACTGAAAGCCACCTTCCACCAAGAAGTGAACAAAAGGAAACCTTCCACCAAGAAGTGAGCAAAAGGAAACCTTCTAACCAAGAAGTGAGCAAAAGGAAACCTTCCACCAAGAAGTGAACAAAAGGAAACCTCACCAAAAAGTGAACAAAAGGAAACCTTCTCACCAAGAAGTGAGCAAAAGGAAACCTTCTCCCCTCTAAGGAGTAATAAACAAAAGGAAACCTTCTCCTCACCAAGGAGGAGTGAGCAAAAGTGCAGAGGAGGGCAAGGAAGCTGTGAAGGGCCTGGAGAAGAAATCTGATGAGGAGCAACTGAAGGAGCTGGGGCTGTTTGGTTTGGAAGAGAGGAGGCTGAGGGGAGACCTCATTGATCTCTGAAAGGAGGTTGTGGAGAGGTTGGTGCTGGTCTCTGCTCACAGGTAATTAGTGACAGAACAAGAGGGGATGGCCTCAAGCTGTGATTAAGGAGGTTTGTAATGGACATTAGGAGACATTTTTTCCCAGCAAGAGTGGTCAGGGATTGGAATGTGCTGCCCATGTGGTTGGTGGTGGAGTCACCAACCCTGGATGTGTTTAAAGATGGTTTGGATGTGGTGCTTGGAGCTATGGTTTAGGGGTGAACCTTGTAGGGTAGGGCTCTGGGTTGGACTTGGTGGTCCTGACGGTCTGTTCCAACCTGAATGTTGCTGTGGTTCTGTGAAAAGGAAACCTTCCCCCCACCAAGAAGGAGTGAACCAAAGGAAACCTTCCCCCCACCAAGGAGGAGTGAACCAAAGGAAACCTTCCCCCCACCAAGGAGGAGTGAACCAAAGGAAACCTTCCCCCCACCAAGGAGGAGTGAACCAAAGGAAACCTCCCTACCAAGGAGGAGTGAACCAAAGGAAACCTTCTCTCCACCAAGGAGGAGTGAACCAAAGGAAACCTTCTCTCCACCAAGGAGGAGTGAACAAAGGAAACCTTCTCTCCACCAAGGAGGAGTGAACCAAAGGAAACCTTCTCCCTACCAAGGAGGAGTGAACCAAAGGAAACCTTCTCTCCACCAAGGAGGAGTGAACAAAGGAAACCTTCTCCCTACCAAGGAGGAGTGAACCAAAGGAAACCTTCTCTCCACCAAGGAGGAGTGAACCAAAGGAAACCTTCTCCCTACCAAGGAGGAGTGAACCAAAGGAAACCTTCTCTCCACCAAGGAGGAGTGAACCAAAGGAAACCTTCTCCCTACCAAGGAGGAGTGAACCAAAGGAAACCTTCTCTCCACCAAGGAGGAGTGAACAAAGGAAACCTTCTCCCCACCAAGGAGGAGTGAACAAAGGAAACCTTCTCCCCACCAAGGAGCCTGTAGCTTTAATCCACTGTTTGGAGTTGAAGCCAGCAACATTCAGGGTAATTACAGAACATATGTGGTGGGAGCTCTGTAATCCCCTACTGCTTTGACATCCAGATCCAAAGCAGGGGGTGGGCAGGGAGATCACTCCTAGCTCAGTCTCAGGTTCCTGTCCATGCTGCCACTGAAATTGAATTTCAGTAGGGATAATTGAGCTCATTATGAGAAAACAACCTCACCTGGCTGTGGATTCAGAGGGCTGAAGCACCTCTCCTATGAGGACAGGCTGAGAGAGTTGGGGCTTGGTGAAGAGAAGGCTCCAGGGAGACCTTAGAGCTACATTTCAATATTTGAAGGGGATATACAGGAAGGCTGGGAAGGGATTGTTTAGAAGGGCCTGGGGTGACAGGCTGAGGGGGCAATGGTTTGAAGCTGGAGCAGGGCAGATTTAGGTTGGACATCAGGAGGAAGTTCTGCACAGCGAGGGGGGGAAGACACTGGAACAGGCTGCCCAGGGATGTGGTTGAGGTCCCACCCCTGCAGATATTCAAGGCCAGACTTGATATGACCCTGGGCAGCCTGCTCCAGTTGGAGATGTCCCTGCTGACTGCAGGAGGGTTGGACAAGATGACCATGGAGGGTCCCTTCCAACCCAATGCAATCTGTGAAGCTGTGATTCAAGCAAATGTCTGAGCTGCCAAACAGCCCTGCCAGCAGGTCCTGGGATATGTGGAAGCAAAAACTGCTTTGCTTGCTCCCACAGCCTGCTGTGGCCAGAGCACAACACAGGCAAAATGGCTTCTTCTAGCTGCTGAAAAGCAAGCAGAGAATGGGGGGGTTGCAGCTCCTCTCACTCTCTTTTCACTAAAAGAGGCTTTTCCTCCCACAAAAAGGGCACAAAACCATCAACCTTCTCAGGTGACAACCTTCTGGTGCTCTACTGGTGCCCAGCCCTCCTCCCAGGGGTACAATTTGTCTTGGGAAGCACCTAGCAGTACTTGCTTAGCACAGGCTTTAACCTTTTCCTCACCAAACTGGGGACTCATCTGCTGCATCACCAAGGTGGCAAGCAGACAGGTCCAGGATGCTCCATATGAGCTCTCCAGCTGTAAGCAGACCCTGGGCTCTGGGGGATGAATGTTTGTGTAGCTAGCAGAGGTCATTAGGTAGTGATTGCTCCTGCAGGCTAAGGTAAATGGAGTTTTCTTTGGGGATCTCCCCACCTCAGCAGGCTCCCAGTGACCATTTGAAAGAGTTAATAGCTAGAAACAGCCAAAAGCTCTGAGGACTCCTTGCCAAGGCATCTGTGGTGATTGCTGAGCTGATTTTACGTTGCTGTAGGGCTGAGCTCCCCATAGCAGCCCTACAAAGATCCAGCCAGGAACTTTGGCTTTCCAAGGAGCTGTTAATTCCTCATCCCTTATTGCTTTTGTTTTGGTTTCTTCTCCCTTCAGGGACACTGAGGGAGTCAAGTTTAGGCAGCCCCAGGGCAGTAATGTCCTTGATGCTAGGTTAATAGTTGGACCTGATGATCTTAAAGGTCTTTTCCAACCTAAATAATTCTATGAATCTATGAAAAAACAAAACAAACAACTCCAGGCAGGATTATGTTCATCTTGTTGCTGCATTGTAATTGGAGTGTGGGCAGCTGAAGCATCAGCAGCTGCCCTGCAGCAAGGGAAAGGGCAGTGCCCAGTGCAGGAAAACTGCAGTTGGTGCTGGGGGGCACAGCTTGTGCCTATCAATAGGTGGGAAAGGAGAGGGGAGAAGTGGTGTGGACAGTGTCCCCTTGAGGACCTGCAGTGGGTTGATCTTGCTGCCACCTCCTCCACTTCCACCAAAGAGAAGGTTTTTCTTTGTCTTCATCTCAAACCAGGTCCTGTGTCACCTCCTCAGATGGCCTCAACTCAGCCTTCTGGAGCAACAAACATCTACTCAGGCTGCTGCTGAGGGCTGGTTTTACAGAGTCACAGAATGGGTTGGGTTGGAAGGGACCTGAAACATCAGCCAGTTCCAACCCCCTGCCATGGGCAGGGTCACTTCCCCCCAGTGCAGGCTGCTCAGGGCCTCATCCAACCTTGAACACCTCCAGGGAGAGGGCAGCCACAACCTCCCTGGGCAACCTGTGCCAGTGGATTTCTGGGTGGCATATCCAGCATTTCTAGGTGGCACATCCCATGGGCTTTAAGACACATCTTTAAAACCTGGGATGTCTGATTGGTGGCTCCAATATCCCTCTGGATATGTCCAGGGCATTCTAACTGCTTGCAGCTGCTGGGTGCTGTGTGTGGGTGCTGCCTCCATTATTCTACAGAGACATGAAACACTGCAGGGAGCAAAAAAACATTGCAGAAGACAAAGCTCTGAATGTCAGGAGGACAGGAAATGATCTGGGCACTGCTTAGTCACAGTGGAAAACCAAGGCTGGGCTTTGTCAAATTTAAAAACAGAGTAATTCAATTCTTCCATACAAGGACTTTGATATGGAACACAACAGGCTCCCAGACCACCATAAATCCTGCTGGGAAGGTGAAAAGGAGGAAGCATTTCCTGGCTGCTGCTGCAGTCTGTAACATTATTCTGCAGCCAGCCAGCCCCCAGCTCCCCCTCCCCTTGGCTCTCTGCTAGATGAGCTCTTGAGCTGAGGCCAGGAGCACAAACACACTTTCTGTCTGGTTGGCTCCAGCCACTGGAGGCCACTCTGCTTCTGTGGGGTGAGCACAGCAGCAGCAGCAGCAGCTTGGGCTGCTGGTCACAGCCACTTCCCACCTCAGCCACCTCCACCTCAATGGCTGGCTGGGACTGACTCACAGAGTCACAGAATGGTAGGGGTTGGAAGGGACCTCTGAAGATCATCAAGTCCAACCCCCGCCTGCCAGAGCAGGGTCACCTAGAGCAGGAATAAGAAAACCTCCCAAAAGAAGGAAAAATTCAGGTTAGCTCAAGGGAAGACAAAAGACAGGAGCAGATGCTCTCCTAGTGCTGGATCTCTTGGACAGGATTAGTTTATAGAATGATAGAATCATAGAAGTGTTTTGGTTGGAAAAGACCTCCAAGATTGTCCAGTCCAACATCAACCCAACCCCACCATGGCCATCAAACCATGGTCCCCAGCACCATGGCCACACAGCAGCCTGTGCCAATTCCTGACCACTCCTGAAGGGAATAAATTTTCCCTAATCTTCAACCTAAGCCTCCCCTGGCACAATTTCAGGACATTTCTATCACCTGAGACTAGGGAGCAGAGCCCAACCCCCACCTGGCTGCAGCCTCCTCTCAGGAGCTGTAGAGAGCAATGAGGTCTCCCTCAGCCTCCTCTGCTCCACACTAACCACCCCCAGCTCCCTCAGCTGCTCCTCCCCAGCCCTCTTCTCCAGACCCTTCCCCACCTTTCTTGCCCTTCTCTGGTCCTGCTCCAGCTCCTCAATGTCCTTCTTGCAGTGAGGAGCCCAGAACTGAACCCAGCACTGCAGCTGTGGCCTCCCCAGTGCCCAGCCCAGGGGCACAATCCCTGCCCTGCTCCTGCTGCCCATTGCTGCTCCAGCCCAGGCTGCTGCTGCTCTTCTTGCCCTCCTGGGCACCCCCTGAGCTCATCTCCAGCTGCTGGCACCCAGCACCCCCAGGGCCTTCTCTGCTGGGCACTTTCCAGCCACTCTGCCCCAAGCCTGGAGCCTTCCTGGGGTTGTTGTGCCCCAGGTGCAGGACCCAGCCCTGGGCTTTGTTAAACCTCCTCCCACTGACGTCAGGCCATGAATGCAGCCTGGCCAGGGAGTGAAGACTCCTAAGAGAATTCAGCTGAACTCAGCCCATTCCTTACCCTCAACAAAACCATTTACCAAGCACCAACCTGTACAACTGTGCAAACCTTCTGCAGGAAACCTTCAGTGATCTGCTGGTGCACAAAGAGGCAGGAGCCCAGCATGGCTGCCAGAAACCCCCAGTGCTGGCAGGCAGGAGAATCCTCACTCCTTATAGCAGAGCACAATTAATAGAAGGCAGTAACTATGGCAACCTGAAGCATCAATCTGAGTCTTTTGAAGCAGGACCTATTTTTAACCAACCCAAGTGGATGCTTGGAGTGGTGGTGAAAGAAGAAGAGCTCCAGTTTTTATTCCAGTGCTTTTGAAGGACTCTATTTTAACCATGACTGAAGGGCTGAGCTTCACCCCTTGGGAAGGGGAGTGCAGGAATGGAGCATGGACAGCTCACAAATGCTCTCAGGAGACAACTTTTCTTCTGTCTTCATCCTCTGTGTTCAGCTACAGGCTTCAACCATTCCTGTGTGGAGTGGAGTCCCTCTGTGGTCACTACTGGGACCAGTTCTACTCAGTATTTTCATCCAGGATCTGGATGAGGGCACAGAGGGCACTGGCAGCAAGTTTGCTGATGAGACCGAGCTGGGAGCAGTGGCTGACACAGGAGGGTTGTGCTGCCAATCAGCCAGACCTGGACAGGCTGAGGGCTGGGCAGGGAAAAACTTAATGAAATCCACTAAGGGCAAGGGGAGAGTCTTGCACCTGGGGAAGAACAGCCCCAAGGATCAGCACAGGGTGGGGACTGAGCTGCTGGAGAGTAGTGAAGGGGAAAAGGACCTCTGGGGGGCCTTGGTGGATGGGAGGTTGGCCATGAGCCAGCAATGTGCTCTGGTGGCCAAGAAGGCCAAGGCCAATGGGGTGGATTAGAAGGGCTGTGGTTAGCAGGTTGAGAGAGGTTCTCCTCCCCCTCTGCTCTGCCCTGCTGAGGCCACATCTGGAGAATTGTGTCCAGTTCTGGGGCCATCAGTTCAAGAAGGACCTCAGGGAACTGCTTGAAAGAGTCCAGCACAGAGCCACAAAAAATTATTAGGGGAGTGGAAGATCTTCCTTATGAGGAGAGCCTGAGGGAGCTGAGGGCTCTGGAGCTTGGAGAGGAGGAGCCTGAGAGGTGACCTCATTGCTGGGGATAAAGATGTGCAGGATGAGTGCCCAGAGGCTGGAGTCAGGCTCTGCTGGGTGATGCCCAATGCCAGCACAAGGGGCAGTGGTGGAAGCTGAGGCAGAGGAAGTTCCATGGAAACAGGAGGAAGAATTCTTTCCCTGTGAGGGTGAGAGAGCCCTGGAAGAGGCTGCCCAGGGATGTTGTGGAGTCTCCTTTCTCTGGAGATATTCAAAACCCACCTGGATGTGTTCCTGTGTGACCTGCTCTAGGTGACCCTGCTCTGGCAGGGGGTTGAACTGGATGAGCTTTTGAGGTCCCTTCCAGCCCCTACCATTTTATGTTTCTGTGACTCTCTGATAACCAACCCTGGCAGTCCCAGCTCTCTTCCCCTTCCACAAGATGTATATCACATGAGCAGCTTCCTATCATCTCCTGTCAGCATCACATCCCATTATTATCCCTGTCACCAGATATGGGATGAATGGAGCCAGTGATGTTTCACATCAGCTACAAAGGCATCTTCATAAAACCTGATGAGGAGCTGCTAATGCAATCTGATGAGCCCCCAGGGGAAGCACTCTGAAGAGGTTCTCTGCTTTTCAAAAGCCTCTCCACATTTGCTGAGGAGAAAGTGGAGGTGAGCTTGCAGAATCCCCCCACACCCACCCCCCTGCTGCAGACACAGCTTTGCTCTTCCACGTGGTTGTGAGGTCCACACTGGAAGGACTTTCTCTGAGGCTCTAGGTAAATCCAGGCAATGTCTTCATTTAGTTACCAGGTCCCTAACCCTTTACAGGAGGATGAGCAGAGGGCTGGAGCTGCTCTGCTCTGGAGACAGCCTGAGAGAGTTGGGGTTGTGCAGTCTGGAGAGGAGAAGGCTCCCAGGAGACCTTTGTGTGGCCTTCCAGGATCTGAAGGGGGCTCCAAGAAAGCTGGGGAGGGACTTTGGAGGGTGTCAGGGAGTGATAGGACTGGGGGGATGGAACAAAACTAGAAGTGGGGAGATTCAGATTGGATGTGAGGAAGAAGTTCTTCCCCATGAGGGTGGTGAGAGACTGGCAGAGGTTGCCCAGGGAGGTGGTGGAAGCCTCACCCCTGGAGGTTTTTGCAGCCAGGCTGGATGTGGCTGTGAGCAACCTGCTGTGGTGTGAGGTGTCCCTGCCCATGGCAGGGGGGTTGGAACTGGCTGATCCTGAAGCTCCTTTCCAACCTAAGCCATTCAGTGGATCTTTGAATTTAGAGGTGTTTCTGAACCTCCCAACTTGCTCAGAGCTGTCTTTCCCTTACCACCACAGCCTGCTGCAGCCAGGCAGAGCACAAGGCAGGAGCACAAAGCACCAACTGCCAGGTGGGGGATGTGCTGTAAAGGGCAGACAATGCTTGAGAGGGGGGTCATACCCATCCAGGGAATGTTCAGGTGTGCAGATGAGATCAAAGCTGGCAGGCACCTGAAATGGATGGCACCACACTGCCACAGAGCTGCAGATGCCTTTGGTGTCCTGTCTCTAGGGCTACACTTTCTGTAATATTCATCAGATGGGAAGGAAGAAGTCTTGGAGGTTTAACAAAAAAAAAATTGAGCAGAGTCATTCTGTTAATTTTCCACCCCTGTAACCTCCTCAGAACAGAGCTCTCATGATGCCAGTTTCAGAGATAGTAAATTATCTCCTTTGTATTTCCCTTCCTCCTTGATTTTAATTTTCCAGCCCCAGTCATGCTTTCAGCCAGGAATTCTTCCCTCAGTGGAATAATTGCAGACCTGGCTCTGGCTTGTCCTTCCACAGCACTGAGCCCAGGTTTGTGCAATATCTTCATCAAGCACCTGCTGAGGGGATAGAGAGGACCCTCAGCAATGGTGATACCAGACTGGGAGGGGTGGTTGAAACCCCCTCAGGCTGTGCTGCCATCCAACCAGGTCTGGCCAGGCTGGAGAGCTGGGCAGAGGGGAGCCTCATGATGTGCAATAAGGACAAGAGCAGTCCTGCACATGGGGAGGAATAACAACAGGCACCAGTACAGACTAAGGGTTGTCCTGCTGGAAAGCAGCTCCATGAAGAAAGACCTTGGAGTGCTGGTGGCCAGCAAGTTCTGCATGGGACAGAAATGTGCCCTGGTGACCAAGAGAGCCAATGGGATCCTGGGGGGCAGCAAGAAAAGTGTGGCCAGAAGGGCTGGGGAGGTTCTCTTGCCCTTTTGTTTTGCCCTGGTGAGTCACACCTGGAATGCTGTGTCCAGTCCTGGGCTGCCCAGTTCAAGAGAGACAGAGACCAATGAGAGAGTCCAATGGAGAGCCACAAGGATGACTGGGAGGGACTTGAACATTCCTCCTCTGAAGAGAGACTGAGAGCCCTGGGGCTGTTTAATCCGGAGAAAAGAAGGCTGAGAGGAGATCTGCTCAGTGTCTATCAATAGCTGAGGGCTGGGGGTCAGGATGAAGGTGCCAGGCTGCTTTTGGTGGTGCCTAGGGACAGGACAAGACACAATGGGTACAAGCTGGAACCCAGGAGGTTCTACCTCAACATGAGGGGAAACTTCTTTGGTGTGAGGCTGCTGGAGCCATGGAGCAGGCTGCCCAGAGAGGTTGTGGAGTCTCCTTCTCTGGAGACTTTCCAAACCCACCTGGATGTGTTCCTGTGTGCCCTGCCCTGGGTGATGCTGCTTTGTCGGGGGGGTTGGACTCATTGGTCTCTAGATGTCCCTTCCAACCCCTACCTCTCTAGGATTCCACAGTGGGAAACGACCCTTTCTGTTATATCAGGAGCTGCTCTTTGCCTAATGAACCTCTTTCAGGAAAGGCATTGCTCAAACAGTTGCAGGATCATATCAGAAAGTCCCTCCTAGAACTCTTCCTCCCACACCACTTCTCTGAAGGGATGATTAAAACCAGAAGAGCTGCCCTGAAATGAAGAGGAAGATCAAATCTGGCAAAGGAATTAGCTGCACAGAAAGTGTAATGGATATCCAATGGAGGTCTGAGAGCAAGGCAAGGAAAATGAACTTCAGTTCAAAATTATTGCTTAATGGAGGCAATATGGAGGGGAAAAATAATCCTCTCCTGATGAAATTTGAGGACATTCCCATTCCTTAAGAGCTGTGACTCCTTTAAACAAAAAGGAAGGGGGGAAATCAGGGCCAGGCTGTATCTGGATTGACAGCAGAGTGATTTTCCTTCCAGGAAATGTGTCATATCCCCAGGGAACTAGGACAAGCTGTCAAAGAATGGAGACATTTAAAAGATCTTAGTGGTTGCAAAGGCTGAAAAGGCTTCTGGGAGGCTCCATTTCAAAAGGGAACCTAAATCACCAGCTGGTGGGGGCCACAGGAAGGGTATTCAACAAAATGTTTTAACACTGAATTAGACTTTAAGTGATTGGTTTCCCTTTGTCATTGTGAGCACCTACCTAGAGTAATAGAATGGGTTGGGTTGAAAGGGATCTTCAGGATCATCCACTTCCAACCCCCTGCCACGGGCAGGGACACCTCCCACAAGCCCAGGTTGCTCAAGACCTCATCGAGCCACAGCCTCCCTGGGCAACCTGTGCCAGTCTCTCCCCAGCCTCACTCTCAAGAATTTCTTCCTCACCTCCAGTCTCAATCTCCCCTCTCCCAGCTCCAAGCCATTGTCCCTCATCCTGCCACTCCCAGCCCTTGTCCAAAATCCCTCCCCAGCTCTCCTGGAGCCCTTCAGGTACTGGAAGGCTGCTCTGAAGTCTCCCTGGAGCCTTCTCTTCGGAGCTCAACAGCCCCAAGTCCCCCAGCCTTTCCCCATAGGGGAGGTTCTCCAGCCCTCTCATCATCTGTGTGGCCTCTTCTGGACCTGCTTCCACAATTTCCAAGTCCTTCTTGTGTTGGGGGCCCCAGGACTGGCCCAGGTTAGCAAAACAGCACAGAGAGATGGAGCCTTCATTTCTCCAGGCTGAACAGCCCCAACTCTGACTGCCTGTCTGGAACAATACTAAAACAATATCCAGAGATCTAAAGGAAGGATGTTTAAAAACTCTTTGAACACTGGATTCCACTTCACATGGCTGCTTTCCCTTTGGGATTCTGAGGGGACACACACACCAGACACAGATTGGTTGCATACAAACACTCTGCTAGCTGTTGTCAGCCTCTGTGCCTGCTGAGGAGATGTTGGCTTCCTAATTCTGACACAAACATTATTCAGCTTGAAGAGCTGCACCCAAAGCTGTGGGACCAGTAGGATGAGGGAGGTGATCCTTCCCCTCTGCACTGCTCTGGTGAGACCTGCTGATGACACCAAGCTGTGTGGTGCTGCTGACAGGCTGGAGGGAAGGGATCCATCCAGAGGGACCTGGACAGGCTGCAGAGCTGGGCACAAGCCAACCTAAGGAGGTTCAACAAGACCAAGGGCAAGGTCCTGCAGCTGGGTCGAGGCAATTCCCAAGCACAAATCCAGGCTGGGCAGGGACTGGCTGGAGAGCAGCCCTGAGGAGAGGGACTTGGGGGTGCTGGGGGAGGAGAAGCTCAGCAGGAGCCAGCAGTGAGCACTTGCAGCCCAGAGAGCCAAGCAGAGCCTGGGCTGCAGCAGGAGAAGTGTGGCCAGCAGGGCCAGGGAGGGGATTCTCCCTCTCTGCTCAGCTCTGGTGAGACCACACCTGGAGTACTGCATCCAGTTCTGGAGCCTCTGTTACAAGAGGGATCTGGACATGCTGGAAGGTGTCCAGAGAAGGGCCACCAGGATGAGCAGAGGGCTGGAGCTGCTCTCCTATGAGGACAGACTGAGAGAGTTGGAGCTGTTCAGTCTGGAGAAGAGAAGGCTCTGAGGTGACCTTCTTGTGGCCTTCCAGTATCTGAAGGGGGCTCCAAGAAAGCTGAGGAGGGACTTCTAGACTATCAGGGAGTGACAGGACTGGAATGAAGCTGGAAGTGGGGAGATTCAGGCTGGATGTGAGGAAGAAGTTCTTCCCCATGTGGGTGGTGAGACCCTGGCACAGGTTGCCCAGAGAGGTGGCTGAGGTCCCATCCCTGGAGGTGTTTAAGGCCAGGCTGGATGAGGCTCTGGCCAGCCTGATCTGGTGTGAGGTGTCCCTGCCCATGGCAGGGGGGTTGGAACTGGCTGAGCCTTGTGGTCCCTTCCAACCCTGACAGATTCTATCATTCTATGACCCCACCTGGAGAAATTAATTCCATTCTGGGGCCCCCAACAGAAGAAGGACATGGAAATCTTGGAGAGGGTCCAGAGGAGCCCATGAAGATGATCAGAAGGCTGAGTGTGGTGGATTGAAAATTTCTTCCCCAACATTACATTTGCCAGACCAGCCTAGTTGGAAGCAAATGGCAAAACTCCAATCTCCCATGGAATGCAGTGGATATGTACAAAACATACAGGATTTACAGTTTTTACAGGATTTACAAGATTTACAGGGATTTACAATTAATAAATAGCACAAGGACAACCCCCCAGCCAAAGACCAGGGGAGCTGCAAGAGCTTCTCCCTTCCCTGCCTCCTCCCCTACCCCCTGCACACGAGGGACAAGAGACAGAGAAGTCACTACCAGACACAACAATGCAGCCAAGGTCAAGCAGAAGACAGAAGCAGCACAAAGTTAGTATCTCCCAGCCTGAGGAAGGGAGAAAAGAGAGAGAAATTGTTTTGGGAGCCAAATCTTCTGGTAGAGAGAGAAATTGTTTGGGGAACCAAAGCTTATGGTAGAGAGAGAAACTGGGAACCAAATCTTCTGGTAGAGAGAGAAATTGTCTGGGAACCAACTCTTATGGTAGAGAGAGAAATTGTTTGGGAACCAACTCTTCTGGTAGAGAGAGAAATTGTTTGAGGAACCAAATCTCATGGAAGATCTCTCTCCCATGGGATTGTTTAGAATTATTTTTCTTTCCCTTTTTACACCTAAGAGTGATTTATTTACATTTTACTGCTTTCTGTTCAAGATCTGTGAAAAATTTTAAAGGCATAGCCTCCAAGTAGCACAGCTGGAGAACCTCCCCTGTGGGGACAGGCTGAGAGAGCTGGGGCTGTCCCTGGGGAAGAAAAGGCTCCAGGGAGACCTTAGACCTTCCAGTACCTGAAAGGGGGCTACGGGAGAGCTGGGGAGGGACCACCTCTCAGGGCAACCTGTTCCAGTGTTTCACCACCCTCAGTGCAAAAAATGTTCTTCCTCCTCTCTTCTAGCCTGAGTCTCTCTTTCAGTTTCAAAGCATCCCTCAGCCCTTGTCCTGTCACAACACATCCTGCTGAAAAGCCTCTCCCCTGCTTTCTGACACCAAGTCCTGCTCCGTTCCCATCCAATGCAGACCACTCAAGTTCCCAGAGCCCTGCTGTGCTGCAGCTCACACATGTCAGAGCACAGGATGCTAAAGGCTTATCCCTGCTGGCCCAGGGAACACTCCTGCCACATTCCCTGTGCCAGGCAAAGCAGCTCACCCACCACCTCTCCACTTCCCTCAGCTGACTCCACTGGCTGTCTGGAGCTGGCAGCAGCAGCAATTCTTCACTGCAAAGGTGTGAGGCCAGCCCTTGTCAGCAGGGGAGCACCCAAGTAAAAACTGCTTCATGCTCAGGCTGTGAAAGCTGAAGATGCTATAAGAGGAATTTTTTTTCCCAGCTGACTTCAATGTCTTCCCTAACTGGAAAGGGGGAAAAAAAATAAAGGCAACTTCTGCAGCAAGATGCCCAAACGACTATTAGAAATGATAGTGAAGTATATAATATATACATTAAAAATAAGTTATATTATATTATACTGAATAGATAAATAAAAAAGATACAAAAGACAATAGTATATTCCTAATTAAAATCATTGGATAAAAATTTTTGATAAGGTGTACATCCATGGCGGCTTAAACAGCAAGCTATTATAGACTTAACAAATTTGGCAGTATTAAAAATTCTAAATGTAACAAATAAGAAACATAAACATCAATTAAATGCAAAATATTATGTTAAAATATTAAAGATGGGTGGTAGCTAATATAAAATTAAAAATCTACTAATAACAATATAATGATATAAACTGCTTAGTAAATAAATAAGAGAAGTAAAATATAAATTAAATAGTGACACTGTAATCTAAATTAATATATCTATATTACATAAAAGTGATTATTTTAGCTAAAGAATTGATTTCGAAGTCTTTAACAAGTGAAAGAAAAGAGCAATTTCAGCACAATTAAATAGATTAAAAAAATAGAAAAGATATTAGAATTTAGAATAAGAACTACAATGTATGTACGATTTATGATCAACTACTGAAAAAATATTTGAATTTATAAAGAAAAGAAAATCAAAAGAGTAAAACATAACCACTTTAACCATTAACATATAATTTAATAGAGAGTTAAGCTCAAGTATTAATCGAATTGAAGCCGTTTAATGAAAACATTCAGATGCAACTCAATTTACTTACTTATAAATGATATGAAAATTATACAAAGAATATAAGTAGTCAAAGAATATGAAGGAACTAAAATTAAGAAAAATAATAGAAAAATTACCATTTAACTAAAAAGACACATAGATATTAAAATTTTACATTGGTAGCAAAGAAATAAGAAAGTAAGAAAGAACGATAGTGGAAATTACTTATAAAAAAACTATAATTAATGAAAGAAAATCAATTACGTATGGACATACCGATAACTGGTTTTAAATATTGGCTGTCAGATTAAAAGATTAGAACGTATATAAAATATAAAAGTAAAGATATTATTAATGGTATAAATATAGAAGCGTAATCATACATTTAGAATGGTTTATTAAATTAGTTATTCTAATTAACATCATGAATAAAAGAAAGTCACTTGAAATGAGGCAAGAGGAACTGTATTAATATAATATGAAAAAACACGTAATAATTAAAAATAACATTAAAATAAAAATTATAAAAGAATGCTGAAAAAGAATTATATTAAAAATAAAAGTTATAAAATAAAATTAATAATGAATAAAACAATTAAATGAGCGGAGTAATCATTAATAAAAAAAACCAATACGTACTTACTATAAAAAAAGAATGAAGAGTTTTAGACATAAGTAAAATTTCAAGGCATTAATGTGAGTGCTAGGTGAAATAAACTATTGAAAAAAATTGAGAGATGCGCTAACTTGTTTTATGGTTGCGGGGCTAGTATAAAATTGGCAATACGATATTACTAAGAGAGAACAAGTAAAAAGTAAAAATTTGAAATAAAAAATACAATAAAGAAAAAATAAAATGAAATAACTGATTTACTTAAAAAAATTGAGGAGTTAGAGATATAAAAACTTAAAGAAAATAAATGTATAGTTCAATTGAAATGTAATATGATAAAAACTATAATATCATAAATCACTTTTATCAGAAATAAATATATTAGAAAAGATTCTTAATATTAATAAAAATCAAATTGATTAATTATTGGACGCATGTAATATTAAAAAGTAACGTTATAAAGAAAAAAAACGATACATTAAAAATGAAGAATTAATTATTCATCAAAAAAGATACATAAGACTAGATATTATGCAATAAAAAACAGTATTATTAAACAAAAAATAAAAAAAAAGATAATTTGGAAACATAGGAAAAAACAAAAGTAGTATTAAATAATGATAATTAAAATTATAAATTATATAAGAAATATATATTATTACATTAGAAATAAATATTGGATAGAATATAAAATAAATTTAAGTAAATCATTGAAATATTATAGAATACAATTTGAACACTATTTAGTAAATTACTAAATTGGGCTGCTGACGGAAAAAACAATGGAATAAAATCGGATTGGAATGTTTTGTTATATTAAACAGGGATAATGGGACGATGGATAATATCCTGTTACCTGCTTATTGATAATATCTTAAGAGTATATTATTAGATTTTATGCTTAATATATTTATAACAACCTGATATTTAATGGAAGATATATGAACTTATAAGTATTAAAAATAGAGTATACAAGATTAATATAATATTAGCATTTAAGGTAAATATTCTTGCAGTTAATTTTTATGTAAATTATAGTATAAAAAATAGGAGCTCTATATAAAAAGATAATTGTAATGAATTAGCCTAATTGATGTAGAATTAATGAAAATATATAAAGATAAAGGACAATAAGAAAGAAGATATGATAAAATATAGCTAAAAGTGCTGATTAGTTGATGAGAAAGCTAAAATAATAATGAAATAGAAATATTAACAGAAATAAAAAATGCTTGAAAAAAATAAGAAGTTTTATATTACGATAAATAAAAAACAATAAATTATGTTAATTTAGAAAACATGATTAATAAAATTATGAAATAAGAACAAACATCGAAAAAAATACAAACAATTGGCTCAAAAACAATTTTACGTTTAACTAAAAAAAAATATATAAAAAAGAATTAAAAGAGAAATAATATCTATGATTCATTATAAAGTATAAAATAGCTAAATAAGCTAAAAAAAAATAAGAAAAAGAGAAAAAATTATAAAACGAAATAATATGAATTAAAAAATATATTATCATAATAAAAATTAATATATATTAAAAAAAAACATATAAAAAAAGACAATGTAATTGTAATAAGTCATTAGACAGTAAAATCGTCGTAGAAAAACAGTTTTGAAATTTTATAAATTAAAATTCGATCAAAACATAGAGGATGCTATTAGCTGGGACATCAGCAGAGCAACCCCTTCAACCCTCTTGACACTCCTTGTCCCACTCAGCACTAGGTGTAAATGGCTGCAACCCTTCAATTGCTTTTCTTCTCCTCTGCTCCCCCACTGCAGCTCTGTGCCCATCTGAAATGTATTCCCTCTGCAGCAGGCTTGAAGAAGAAATAGCTTGGGGTGGCCAGCAGAAACATAGTTTGTGACACCCAGGAGCAAAAAGCTCTATTTTTAGCCCTTCCTACTGACACATGGAGCAGCAGAGACTTCACTCAAGCGTGCAGGCAGCTGCTCAGTGGCTGGAACTGCTGCAGAGCCTTGGAGGCTGGAGGAAGTGCAGTCAGAGCACATCCACAGTGCAGCCAGGAGACAAGACAGCCAAAGGATGCTTTAAAATGCTGCCCTTGCTCTGCTCCCTTCCACTCACCAGAGAGGCACAGAGAGCTCTGAATTTTGCATCCCACCCCAACCTGTCTGTTTTGGTGGCAGTTTTAGGCTTGAAGATTTTTTTCGTTCCCACATCTGAATAGAAAGTGGTAGGAATGTAAATAAATCCCTGCTGGTGTGTAAAAAGGGAAATAAGGACAGCTCTAAACAACTCCATTGGAAAGATAAAACTGGTCCTGGGACCAGGCTTGTTCAGCATCTTTGTTGGTGCCATGGACAGTGGCATTGAGTGCACCCTCAACAGGTTTGCTGATGACACCAAGATGTGTGGGTGCAGCAGACAGGCTGGAGGGAAGGGATCCATCCAGAGGGACCTGGACAGGCTGCAGAGGTGAGCCCAGGACAACCTCATGAGGTTCAACAAGACCAAGGGCAAGGTCCTGCAGCTGGGTCAAGGCAATCCCAAGCACAAATCCAGGCTGGGCAGGGACTGGCTGGAGAGCAGCCCTGAGGAGAGGGACTTGGGGGTGCTGGGGGAGGAGAAGCTCAACAGGAGCCAGCAGTGAGCACTTGCAGCCCAGAGAGCCAAGCAGAGCCTGGGCTGCAGCAAGAGAAGTGTGGCCAGCAGGGCCAGGGAGGGGATTCTCCCTCTCTGCTCAGTTTTGGTGAGACCACTCCTGGAGTACTGCATCCAGTTCTGGAGCCTCTGTTACAAGAGGGATCTGGACGTGCTGGAAGGTGTCCAGAGAAGGGCCACCAGGATGAGCAGAGGGCTGGAGCACTTCTCCTATGAGGACAGACTGAGAGAGTTGGGGCTGTTCAGTCTGGAGAAGAGAAGGCTCTGAGGTGACCTTCTTGTGGCCTTCCAGTATCTGCAGGGAGCTCCAAGAAAGCTGGGGAGGGACTTTTTAGGCTATCAGGGAGTGACAGGACTGGGGGGTATGGAATAAAGCTGGAAGTGGGGAGATTCAGACTGGATGTGAGGAAGAAGTTCTTCCCCATGAGAGTGGTGAGAGCCTGGAATGGGTTGTCCAGGGAGGTGGTTGAGGCCCCATCCCTGGAGGTTTTTGCAGCCAGGCTGGATGAGGCTCTGGCCAGCCTGATCTGGTGTGAGGTGTCCCTGCCCATGGCAGGGGGGTTGGAACTGGCTGATCCTTGTGGTCCCTTCCAACCCTGACTGATTCTATCATTCTATGATTCTATGACTCCAACTAGCTGTGCAAACCCAATCTTTCTCTCTTTTTGCTTCTTCAGCTCTGGCTGATGCATCTCCTGTCTTTATTGACCTTGACTGCTGTTAACAACATCTCCTCTCTCTTTTCTTTCATTAATCAGGTGGATCATTTCCAACTTTGCTCCTCCTAGCCCCACTGACACTGAGGTTAGTTTCTCACAAATCATGCAGCAGATCCAGAGAGGTGATTCTGCCACTTCACTCTCCTCTGCATCCAGGAGAACCCACCACAATTTACTGCAGCCAGCACTAATCTTTAATAACTCCTGTTGGAGAAACAGAATCAGTGAACTGTCTGGGTTGGAAGAGACCTCGGAGACCCCAGGACATTGAAAGATTAGAGCAGGTCCAGAGGAGGCCACAAAGATGATCAGAGGGCTGGAGAATCTCCAGTATGGGGACAGGATGAGAGTTGGGCTGCTCAGCCTGGAGAAAGCTCCAGGGAGACCTTAAAGCAGCCTTGCAGTACCTGAAGGGGGCTACAGGAGAGCCAGGGAAAGACTTTTGACAAGGGCTGGGAGTGATGGGGTAAGGGACAATGAGTTGAAGCTTGAGGAGAACAGATTGAGACTGGAGATTAGGAAGAAATTTTTTCCAGTGAGGGTGGGAAGACACTGGCACAGGCTGCCCAGGGAGGTTGTGGCTGCCCCTCCCTGGAGGTGTTCAAAGCCAGGTTTGGATAAGGCTTCAAGGTCTAGTGGGAGGTGTCCCTGCCATGGGCAGGGAGTTGGACCCTCTAAGGTCCCTTCCAGCTCAAACCATTCTGTGATTCTAGGACCACCATACCCAACCACTCCCCCAGGGCTCACAATTCCACCACTACTGCTAAGCCACTACCACTAAACCACAGCCCTCAGCACCACCTCCAAGTGTCTTGCAAACACCTCCAGGGATGGGGATGCTGCCACCTCCCTGGGCAGCCTGTTCTAGTGTCTGAGAACCCTTGCTGGGAAGAAATTTTTCCTCATATCCAACCTGAACCTCCCCTGGCACAACTTGAGGTCATTTCCTCTTGTCCTGCTATTTGCTGCATGTGAGAAGAAACCAACCCCCCACAGAGACCAACCCCCAGCTGGCCCCATCCTCCTTTAAGGAAGTTGCAGGGGGGGGTGAGGTCTCCCCTCAGCCTCCTCTTCTCCAGACTAAACAACCTCAGGTCCCTTGCATCACAAGAATTATGTTCAAGGCCCTTCCACAGCTTGGTTGCCCTTCTCTGGACCCACTCCAGCCTCTCAATGTCCTTCTTGGAGTGAGGAGTCCAAATCTGAACCCAATATTCAAGGTGTGGCCTCAGCAGTGCCTGAGCAGAGAGGGACAGAAAGCTTTGTCAACCCAGCAGACTCATCAGGCAGCTCTGCCACAAGCAGCTATTGACTACTTTCACACCAGCAGTCACAGAATCACAGCAACAGAGAGGTTGGAAAAGATCCTCAGGATCCTCAAGTCCAAGCCAGAGCCCTACCCTACCAGGGTCACCCCTAAACCATGTCCCCAAGCACCACAGCCAAACCACCTTCAAACACTTCCAGAGTTGGGGACTCCACCACCTCCCTGGGCAGCACATTCCAATCCCTCTCCACTCTTGCTGGGAACAAACTTTTTCCTATTGTCCAGTCCAAATCTCCCCAGTGGCAGCTTGAGGCCATTCCCTCTTGTTCTGTCACTAATTACCTGTGAGAAGAGACCAGCAGCAGCCTCTCCATGACCTCCTTGCAGGGAGTTGTAGACAGCAATGAGGTCTCCCTCAGCCTCCTCTGTTTCACACTACCCATCCCCAGCTCCTTCAGTTGCTCCTCCTCAGATTTCTTCTCCAGGCCCTTCCCAGCTTCCTTGCCCTCCTCTGCCCTGGCTCCAGCCCCTCCACATCTCTCTTGGATTGAGGAGCCCCAAACTGGACACAACACTCCAGGTGTGGCCTCCCCAGAGCTGAGTCCCAGGGGACAATCTCCTCCCTGCTCCTGCTGGACACAGCATTGCTGATCCCAGCCAGGATGCCTTTGGCTTTCTTGGCCACCTGGGCACACTGATGGCTCCTGTTCAGCTGCTTGGCCAGGAGCACCCCCAGGTCCCTTTCTGCCAGCAGCTTTCCAGCCACACTGCCCCAAGCCTGGAGCCTTGCTGGGGGTTGTTGTGCCCCAAGTGCAGGACCTGGCACTTGGCCTTGCTGATGCTCATCCCATTAATATTGGCTCAGTTATCCTCTTTGTGTCTCTTTGCCTCCATGAGCAGGCAAACAGATTGGGATCCAGGAAATAGCAAATCTGCCAGCTGCTGGGAGCTGAAGAGTCAGTCTTCAGGAGGGGACAACACCTGGAGAGGGCAGCAATATTTAGGCTCAATAGCAAATACTGACCTGAGCTCATAGCCTGCTTGAGAGAAAACAAACAGCAGAAATGAAATGATGGTCACAGCTCCCAGGATGTTAGGGGTTGGAAGGGACCTCCAGAGTTCCTCAAGTCCAACCCTCCTGCCAGAGGAGGAGCAGAGAATCCAGCACAGGTCACACAGGAACACATCCAGATGGGGCTTGAAAGTCTCCAGAGAAGGAGACTCCACAACCTCTCTGGGCAGCCTGCTCCAGTGCTCTGTCACCCTCACAGTGCAGAAGTTCCTCATGTTGAGGTGGAACCTCCTGTGCTGCAGTTTCCATCCATTGCCCCATGTCCTATCCCAGGGTGCAGCTGAGCAGAGCCTGTCCCTGTCCCCTCCCTCCTGACCCCCAGCCCTCAGCTATTGATAGACATTGAGCAGATCCCTCTCAGCCTTCTCCTCTCCAGACTCTCAG